>NW_022611035.1:0-140651 GCF_000309985.2 Brassica rapa
TAGGACGTCCGTGTGTGTCCATCAGCACACACAGGACGTCTGTGGCTGTCCGTGTGTGTCCGCGTAGCACGACAGGACGTCCGTGGCTGTCCATCAGTACACATATCAGCATGTTGGTCCTTGGACTAAGCACGCTGGCCCTTCCCGTGGACTGTGGGTGATTTTCGCCCACGTGGCTGTCTGTTCAGTACACACAGGACGTCTGGGGGTGTCCATCAGCACACACATGAGGTCTGTGTGTGTCCGTCAGCATACACAAGACGTCTTTGGCTGTCCGTGTGTGTCCGTCAGCACACACATGACGTCTGTGTGTGTCCGTGTGTGTCCGTCAGCACACACAGGATGTCCGTGGCTGTCCATCAGTACACATATAACCACGTTGGTACTTGGACTCAGCACGCTGACCCTTCCTGTGGACTGTTCGGGTGATTTGGCCCACGTGGGCTGTCTTTTCAGTACACACAGGACGTCTGTGGGTGTCCGCCAGCACACACAAGACGTCAGTGGCTGCCCGTGTGTGTCCGTCAGCACACACAGGACGTCCGTGGGTGTCCGTCAGCACACATATCAGCACGTTTGTCCTTGGACTCAGCATGCCTGCCCTTCCCGTGGACTGTTTGGTGATTCTGGCCCCAGTGGGTCTGTTCAGTACACACAGGATGTCTGTGGCTGTCCACCAGCACACACAGGACGTCTGTAGCTGTCGTTGCTGTCCGTGTGTGTCCATGTGTGTCCGTCTGTGTCCGTCAACACACATAGGACGTCCGTGGCTGTCCATCAGTACACATACACAGCACGTTGGTCCTTAGACTCAGCACGCTGGCCTCTTTTTGTGGACTGTTTGGGTGATTTTGGCCCACATGGGCTGTCTGTTCAGTACACACAGAACGTCCATGGCTGTCTGTTGTGTGTGTCCGCGTGTGTCTGTGTGTGTCCGCCAGCAACACAGGACGTCCGTGGGTGTCCGTCAGCACACACGGGCGTCTGTGTGTGCCGTCAGCACACACAAGACGTCCGTGGCTGTCTGTGTGTTTGTCCGTGTGTGTCCGTCAGCACACACAGGATGTCCGTGGCTGTCCATCAGTATACATATCAGCGCGTTGGTCCTTGGAGTCAGCACGCTGACCCTTCCCGCGGATTGTTCGGGTGATTTTGGCCCACGTGGGCTGTCTGTTCAGTACACACAGGACGTCCGTGGGTGTCCGCCAGAACACGCAGGACGTCCCTGGTTGTCCGTGTGTGTCCGTGTGTGTCTGTCTGTGTCCGTCAACACACACAGGACGCTGTGGTCCATCAGTATCATATCAGCACGTTGGTCCTTGGACTAAGCACGCTGGCCCTTTTTGTGGACTGTTTTGGGTGATTTTGGCCCACGTGGGCTGTCAGTTCAGTACACACAGAACGTCTGTGGGTGTCCACCAGCACACAAAGGACGTCCGTGGCTGTTCATCAGAACACACAGGACGTCCGTGGCTGTCCGTGTGTGTCATGTGTGTTCGTCAGCACACACATGACGTCCATGGGTGTTCGTCAGCACACACAGGACGTCCGTCACCACACATAGGACGTCCATGTGTGTCCATCAGCACACACAGGACGTCCGTGGCTGTCCGTGTGTGTCCGTCAGCACACACAGGACGTCCGTGGCTGTCCATCAGTACACATATCAGCATGTTGGTCCTTGGACTAAGCACGCTGGCCCTTCCCGTGGACTGTGGGTGATTTTCCCCCACGTGGGCTGTCTGTTCAGTACACACAGGACGTCTGGGGGTGTCCATCAGCACACACAGGAGGTCTGTGTGTGTCCGTCAGCATACACAAGACGTCTTTGGCTGTCCGTGTGTGTCCGTCAGCACACACAGGACGTCTGTGTGTGTCCGTGTGTGTCTGTCAGCACACACAGGATGTCCGTGGCTGTCCATCAGTACACATATAACCACGTTGGTACTTTGACTCAGCACGCTGACCCTTCCTGTGGACTGTTCGGGTGATTTTGGCCCACGTGGGCTGTCTGTTCAGTACACACAGGACGTCCGTGGGTGTCCGCCAGCACACACAGGACGTCAGTGGCTGCCCGTGTGTGTCCGTGTGTGTCCGTGTGTGTCCGTCAGCACACCACAGGACGTCCGTGGGTGTCCGTCAGCACACATATCAGCACGTTGGTCCTTGGAGTCAGCACGCTGACCCTTCCCGCGGATTGTTCGGGTGATTTTGGCCCACGTGGGCTGTCTGTTCAGTACACACAGGACGTCCGTGGGTGTCCGCCAGCACATGCAGGACGTCCCTGGCTGTCCGTGTGTGTCCGTGTGTGTCTGTCTGTGTCCGTCAACACACACAGGACGTCTGTGGCTGTCCATCAGTATACATATCAGCATGTTGGTCCTTTGACTAAGCAAGCTGGCCCTTTTTGTGGACTGTTTGGGTGATTTTGGCCCACGTGGGCTGTCTGTTCAGTACACACAGAACGTCTGTGGGTGTCCGCCAGCACACACAGGACGTCCGTGGCTGTCCGTGTGTGTCCATCAGCACACACAGGATGTCCGTGGCTATCCATCAGTATACATATCAGCGCGTTGGTCCTTGGAGTCAGCACGCTGACCCTTCCCGCGGATTGTTCGGGTGATTTTGGCCCACGTGGGCTGTCTGTTCAGTACACACAGGACGTCCGTGGGTGTCCGCCAGCACATGCAGGACGTCCCTGGCTGTCCGTGTGTGTCTGTCTGTGTCCGTCAACACACACAGGACGTCTGTGGCTGTCCATCAGTACACATATCAGCATGTTGGTCCTTGGACTAAGCACGCTGGCCCTTTTTGTGGACTGTTTGGGTGATTTTGGCCCACGTGGGCTGTCTGTTCAGTACACACAGAACGTCTGTGGGTGTCCACCAGCACACACAGGACGTCTGTGGCTGTCCATCAGAACACACAGGACATCCGTGGCTGTCCGTGTGTGTCGTGTGTGTTCGTCAGCACACACAGGACGTCCGTCAGCACACACAGGACGTCCGTCAGCACACACAGGACGTCCGTCAACACACATAGGACGTCCGTGTGTGTCCATCAGCACACACAGGACGTCCGTGGCTGTCCGTGTGTGTCCGTCAGCACAGACAGGACGTCCGTGGCTGTCCATCAGTACACATATCAGCATGTTGGTCCTTGACTAAGCACGCTGGCCCTTCCCGTGGACTGTGGGTGATTTTCGCCCACGTGGGCTGTCTGTTCAGTACACACAGGACGTCTGGGGGTGTCCATCAGCACACACATGAGGTCTGTGTGTGTCCGTCAGCATACACAAGACGTCTTTGGCTGTCCGTGTGTGTCCGTCAGCACACACAGGACGTCTGTGTGTGTCCGTCAGCACACACACAGGATGTCCGTGGCTGTCCATCAGTACACATATAACCACGTTGGTACTTGGACTCAGCACGCTGACCCTTCCTGTGGACTGTTCGGGTGATTTTGGCCCACGTGGGCTGTCTGTTCAGTACACACATGACGTCTGTGGGTGTCCACCAGCACACACAAGACGTCAGTGGCTGCCCGTGTGTGTCCGGCAGCACACACAGGACGTTTGTGGGTGTCCGTCAGCACACATATCAGCACGTTGGTCCTTGGACTCAGCATGCCTGCCCTTCCTGTGGACTGTTTGGGTGATTCTGGCCCACGTGGACTGTCTATTCAGTACACACAGGATGTCTGTGGCTGTCCACCAGCACACACAGGACGTCTGTAGCTGTCCGTGGCTGTCCGTGTGTGTCCGTGTGTGTCCGTCTGTGTCCGTCAACACACACAGGACGTCCGTGGCTGTCCATCAGTACACATATCAGCACGTTGGTCCTTAGACTCAGCACGCTGGCCTTTTTTTGGACTGTTTGGGTGATTTTGGCCCACGTGGGCTGTCTGTTCAGTACACACAGAACGTCCATGGCTGTCTGTGTGTGTCCGCGTGTGTCTGTGTGTGTCCGCCAGCAAACACAGGACGTCCGTGGGTGTCCGTCAGCACACACAGGGCGTCTGTGTGGGTCCGTCAGCACACACAGGATGTCAGTGGCTGTCCGTGTTTGTTTGTGTGTGTCCGTCAGCACACACAGGATGTCCGTGGCTGTCCATCAGTATACATATCAGCGCGTTGGTCCTTGGAGTCAGCACGCTGACCCTTCCCGCGGATTGTTCGGGTGATTTTGGCCCACGTGGGCTGTCTGTTCAGTACACACAGGACGTCTGTGGGTGTCCGCCAGCACACGCAGGACGTCCCTGGCTGTCCGTGTGTGTCCGTGTGTGTCTGTCTGTGTCCGTCAACACACACAAGACGTATGTGGCTGTCCATCAGTACACCTATCAGCACGTTGGTCCTTGGACTAAGCACGCTGGCCCTTTTTGTGGACTGTTCGGGTGATTTTGGCCCACGTGGGCTGCCTGTTCAGTACACACAGGACGTCCGTGGGTGTCCGCCAGCACACACAGGACGTCAGTGGCTGCCCGTGTGTGTCTGTGTGGGTCCGTCAGCACACACAGGACGTCCGTGGGTGTCCGTCAGCACACATATCAGCACGTTGGTCCTTGGATTCAGCACGCCTGCCCTTTCTGTGGACTGTTTGGGTGATTTTGGCCCACGTGGGCTGTCTGTTCAGCACACACAGGACGTCTGTGGCTGTCCGTGGCTGTCCGCATGTGTCCGTTGTGTGTCCGTCAGCAAACACATGACGTTCGTGGGTGTCCGTCAGCACACACCGGGCGTCCGTGTGTGTCCGTCAGCAAACACATGAAGTCCGTGGGTGTCCGTCAGCACACACCGGGCGTCTGTGTGTGTCCGTCAGCACACACAGGACATCCGTGGCTGTCCGTGTGTGTCCGTCAGCACACACAGGATGTATGTGGCTGTCCATTAGTATACATATCAGCGCGTTGGTCCTTGGAGTCAGCACGCTGACCCTTCCCGCGGATTGTTCGGGTGATTTTGGCCCACGTGGGCTGTCTGTTCAGGACACACTAGACGTCCGTGGGTGTCCACCATCACACGCAGGACGTCCCTGGCTGTCCGTGTGTGTCTGTGTGTGTCTGTCTGTGTCCGTTAACACACACAGGACGTCTGTGGCTGTCCATCAGTACACATATCAGCACGTTGGTCCTTGGACTAAGCACGTTGGCCCTTTTTGTGGACTGTTTGGGTGATTTTGGCCCACGTGGGCTGTCTGTTCAGTACACACAGAACGTCTGTGGGTGTCCACCAGCACACACAGGACGTCCGTGGCTGTCCATCAGCACACACAGGACGTCCGTGGCTGTCCGTGTGTGTTCGTCAGCACACACAGGACGTCCATGGGTGTCCGTCAGCACACACAGGACGTCCGTGTGTGTCCGTCAGCACACACAGGACGTCCGTGGCTGTCCGTGTGTGTCCATCCGCACACACATGACGTCCATGGCTGTTCATCAGTACACATATCAGCATGTTGGTCCTTGGACTCAGCACGCTGGCCCTTCCCGTGGACTGTGGGTGATTTTCTCCCACGTGGGCTGTCTGTTCAGTACACACATGACGTCCGGGGGTGTCCGTCAGCACACACAGGAGGTCTGTGTGTGTCTGTCAGCATACACAAGACGTCCGTGGCTGTCCGTGTGTGTCCGTCAGCACACACAGGACGTCTGTGTGTGTCCGTGTTTGTCCGTGTGTGTCCGTCAGCACACACAGGATGTCCGTGGCTGTCCATCAGTACACATATCAACACGTTGGTACTTGGACTCAGCACGCTGACCCTTCCTGTGGACTGTTCGGGTGATTTTGGCCCACGTGGGCTGTTTGTTCAGTACACACAGGACGTCCGTGGGTATCCGCCAGCACACACAGGACGTCAGTGGCTGCCCGTGTGTGTCCGTCAGCACTCACAGGACGTCCGTGGGTGTCCGTCAGCACACATATCAGCACGTTGGTCCTTGGACTCAGCACGCCTACCCTTCCCGTGGACTGTTTGGGTGATTCTGGCCCACGTGGGCTGTCTGTTCAGTACACACAGGACATCTGTGGCTGTCCGCCAGCACACACAGGACGTCTGTAGCTGTCTGTGGCTGTCCGTGGCTGTCCGTGTGTGTCCGTGTGTGTCCATCTGTGTCCGTCAACACACACAGGACATCCGTGGCTGTCCATCAGTACACATATCAGCACGTTGGTCCTTAGACTCAGCACACTGGCCTTTTTTGTGGAATGTTTGGGTTATTTTGGCCCACGTGGGCTGTCTGTTCAGTACACACTGGACGTCTGTGGCTGTCCGTCAGCACACACAGGACGTCCGTGGCTGTCTGTGTGTGTCCGCGTGTGTCCATGTGTGTCCGTCAGCAAACACAGGACGTCCGTGGGTGTCCATCAGCACACAAAGGGCGTCTGTGTGTGTCCGTCAGCACACACAGGACGTCCGTGGCTGTCCGTGTGTGTCCGTGTGTGTCCGTCAGCACACACAGGATGTCCGTGGCTGTCCATCAGTACACATATCAGCGCGTTGGTCCTTGGAGTCAGCACGCTGACCCTTCCCGCGGATTGTTCGGGTGATTTTGGCCCACGTGGGCTGTCTGTTCAGTACAAACAGGACGTCCGTGGGTGTCCGCAAGCACACGCAGGACGTCCCTGGCTGTTTGTGTGTCCGTGTGTGTGTGTCTGTGTCCGTCAACACACACAGGACGTCCGTGGCTGTTTAGGTCGGTAAAATCCACGCAAACTTGCCACTTCCCGTTCTTCTTTTTGACTACTACGGGGTTGGCGAGCCAGTCCGGGTATCTTACTTCTGTTATCGACCCAACTTTAAGCAATTTTTCAACGTTTACTGCGGCAGCACGTTCGGGTCCTAGCTTCCGTCTTTTCTGTTTGACGGGTTTGAATGTTGGGTTGATATTCAGCTCGTGACATGTTATGTTAATGTCGATTCCTGGCATATCTTCCGCAGCCCATGCGAAAGTATTGAGGTTCTTTTTAAGACAGGTTATGAGTTCTGTCCTTAAAGGCTCGCGGAGATTGGCTCCAATCTCGACGCAGCGGTCTGGGAAGCTTCGTCGAGACAGATCGTTACCACGGGTTCGCATGTTGGCTCGCTTTTTTCATCTAGAGCTGCGATGCTGCGAGATTGCCAGAA
This sequence comes from Brassica rapa, assembly GCF_000309985.2. Lineage (NCBI taxonomy): Eukaryota > Viridiplantae > Streptophyta > Magnoliopsida > Brassicales > Brassicaceae > Brassica > Brassica rapa. Next base: position 7,125 of record NW_022611035.1, read on the forward strand.
GAATTCCGCTGAATCCTGACTTGCGTATCTTTGTAGGAGGTCTTTTTCTCCACTTTTCTAGGAGTGATTTCGAGGATCGGTCTCTTTCGTTTTAGTTCTGCGGCGAAACAAACCTGTGAAACTCTCGGAATTTCCCCAAATTATCTCGACTCCGTTAGGGGTCGGGAACTTGAGGCAAAGATGGTAGGTTGATGGGATTGCGCGCATGGTGTTCAGCCATGGCGTTCCCATGATAACGTTGTAAGATGCGGGACGGTCAACGACTAGAAATTCTGTGACGTTCGTCACGGTTCCGGCTTTGACAGCGAGACTAATCGATCCATAGGCCATGGTCGTTTCCCCCAAAAGTCCTAGCAGTGGGCTTGGGCATTTCGTGACTTCGGATTGATTGATCCCCATCTTTTCAAGAGTGTCTTTGAAGATGATATCGGCCGAGCTTCCGGTATCGATTAGCACTCTAGCGACGTCGACATCTCGAATCGTCAACTCGATAACAAGGAGATCGTTTCGAGGTTTGGCTCTATCGATCGTTGCTCCCCCCTTGAATGAGATGACGTTCGCACACGTCAAATCTTGCATACCGTTCCTGATTGTTGAGTGGCTTTTGCGGGTTAGATTGATCCGTAACTCCCCCTCCTTCTAGCGCCATACTGTGGGAACCGAAATTCGCACGGTCGATTTCCGTTTAAATAAGGAAACTAGGAAAACCCTAATTTCCCAGAGGACCCGGATATCTGCTAATTACCACACGTCAAGCATTCAGAACACGAGAATAACAACGATAAAGTATAAGAAATCGAAAAAGAGAGCAAAGAAGATCTTAATCCGAATTTGCGTATGAGCGTTTACAACAAGGTATAAGCCTGGGCTCGAGAGCTGTCGGCGAGATTCCTAGTTCTAGTAACCCTAAGACGGCTAAACCTAATTGAGTCGCAGCTCGAAATAACAAAAACGGAAAATTGCCTAAATTGCTCTAACTGCTAAGTTTGCTCTGAAATAAAGTTCTCTCCCATGCTCCTCGCCTAGGACTCCTTATATAGTAGCTCCAAGGTCGGTTTACGCTTTTACTCTTCTGCCCTTAAGCCGTCATAGCATAAAAATGGAGATATTCCATTTTCCCGATCTTCACAATTATCTTTAAAACTTCCGTATTTATCCGCGGAAACTTGACATTTATCCTTCCTTGTGGACCAAGCGTAAACCGTGCTGCGGTTTACGGGCATTAGGTTAAGAAATCGTAGGATGGGCCTTGAGTCGTGTTTTAGGTCCCTTTGGGCCGTCTTCCGACTCGACACGTTTACTACGATATCTTTTTGATAAGGAACGAACTTTCTGCGGTTTCTAATCCGTGAAGTTTGATCGATGAGTTTCAATAGCGGAAAACATGGATTGAGCTTGCTACGGTCTTCGGGAGATAGCATTCGAAGGTTTGACGAGAATGCATGGATTGGTGTCGTATCGATGTTCGGAAGGGTTCAATTGCTACACAGCGACCGAACTTGGCTCGAGCCCGGTCGCTACGTAGCGACCGAGCGGGACGAGCGCTCGGTCGCTATGTAGCGACCAAGTGGGACGAGCGCTCGGTCGCTACGTAGCGACCGAGCGGGACGGACGTTTGGTCGCTGCGTAATGACCTGTTTCGAGCTTTCGTCGGACATCTCGATTCTTTCTTCCGTAAAGCTTTTTCGTAAGGTAGAATCTATTTCGAAAAGTACTCTTCGGAGAAATTCTTATTTTCTTCCTCGGACGTTTTGAATGTTAAATTTGTCGTAACCGTTTTTGACCCCAACAGATCGGTTCGCTCGAAGTCCGTTCTCTCGCCGCTTTAGGTTATTCCTTTTAGTCGCGAGATTACTTATCATGCCCTGATCTTTTTCTTATATTTTCAGGAGAGTGGAGATCAGATCTTCCAAGCATTCCTCCTACTCGCACCAAGCGGCTAAACATCTTTCCGAAGGATATTCAGAAACAAATTTCCAAGGCAAAGAGGATGGGCACTCTTCCCGATTTAAGCGCGATGATAGCTGCCCAGCTGGGGCTAACTGGCGTGGAGGGACCTTCGGTGACGGTTCCTCGCGCCGACGATGTTCTCCCTTCTGGCACCAGAGGTGCGGGGAAGGGCAAGAAGAGGAAGAGAGGCGGTTCGGGGGTCGAAGAGGAAGACGAAGAAGAGGTCTGTCGGCGAGTAGTCGGAGAATGCTGACGAGCCGACTGAACGAGAGGAGGGGGATGTTCAGGAAAAAAAACATCAGCCCGAAGAGGAGGTTTCTGGGGCTGAGATCTCGGGAGAACAAAACGACAAGGAGTGAGCTACCGAAGGAGAGGAGCTTGAGACTTCTCTTAACGCTGCCCGTCCAGACGGTTCTGAAGAGGACAGCGAGGGATCACCACTTCTGAAAAGAAGGCGCAATGACGAAGTCGATGACGAGGCACGGTCTCCTGCTCCGGTGTCTCCTCGTGAGAGGACTCTGGTTCCCATCGGGGAAGGGGCTGTCCAGATCGGTACTTCTTCCCGCGGCACCGCCGTCTTAAGGAGGGTGCCCAGAGTGAACTTCCCTGACAAGGTCGACTTTCATTACGTGGGACCGACCCCCTTAGTATATGTCCCAGAGAAATGCGGAGAGCTTCTCTGTCAACTAAGAGGAAAGGCGAAGCCTCTACCTGCCGTGAAGGACCTTATCTTCGGGAGCGAATACGAGGAAGCTGCAAGGGCCAAGTTGCTGGTAAACGGCTCGGTCCCTCTTATTTTTACCTTGTTTTGTTCCTTAACTTTAAGTTTCTTACAATTTCCATTGCATCGCACGTCCAGGGGGATAGCACGATGAACATCGTGATTGATAAGTATGACACCACCCTGAAGGGAGCTTTGGACGAACTTGAGCTGGCTAAGAGGGAGTTCGCTGAAAAGGAGGAGGCTTCTACTCGTCAGCTAAATGAGTCAAGGGCTGATCTCGAGAGGATGGGATGGTAGGTCGCGTCATTGCTCGGAGTGATGAGTTTAAAGCCAAGTTAGAGGCGTCCCGAGGAGTCATCCACGAGCTTGAGCGGAAGAACGCTGAACTCGAGAGCGAGAGGGCTTCGCTCTCCGCGACTCATGAGAGAGAGATGAACCGTCTCAGAGATTCCAGGATTCTGGAGGTGACAAGAGAAAGGGGGAGAGTCGAAGCTGAGATGGCTGCTAAAGCCAATCGTCGCTTTGCTAAGATTCGTTCCCGAGAGGAGCGACGAGGTCCTTACGACGAGGCCCGGTTGCTCCACAGGCCTTCGGGACTAGGAAGTGCCTTGAGGTCTTGAAGGGGGCTGGGAATGACATCCCGCAAGCCACTATCGAGATGTTCGCTGAGCACAAAAGATGATATGAGCAGGAGGTTGAGAAGCTTAAGGTGGGTGAAATACCCGAGGGAGATCTAAAGCTTTCTCCTCTCGTGCTGGAGTCTCAGTTCGTGGATTCTCGGATCTTGGCAGGCCTCGATCTGTATGGTTCCAATGCCGGCTTAATCGACCCAGAGACTGCGGCGAATCTCCATGTTTCGTCTACTCGTCCGATCGATTCGATCGAAGGACGTGGTGAAGACCCGACGCCTCCTGTCAAGAATCCTTCGATCGCCCCTGAGGAAGAAGCACTTTGTCGGGGAACTCGAGTTGTTGGAAGTAATGCTCCCTCTTCGTGCTCTCGGACACTTCAGCTGAGGGTCGCGACACGCCGCCTCCAGAGGAATCTCGTCGAGGCAATGAGGAGGAAACTGGCGAGACTCTGGAAGAAGCGCGTACCTCTCCAGCTGCCCGTGAATCGAGTGTCAGGGCTTCGGAGCTCTCCGCCCTCAACGACCGTGAAAGCGATCGAGATAACTAGCTTCTCTTGTATGTTGTTTCCTTTAAGTCCCGGAGGACGTGTGTTGTCGTTTAAACTTTGGCCCTTTGAGGCTTTTATCCTGTTGTCTTTTCTTTTGAATTTTCAACTCTTTGACTTTGAATCATATCGACTTGTTGTCTTTATTATATTTCTATCAAATCGCCGACTTTGTCTCGGACTTAGATATATTTTAATTTTGGACAAGTCCTTTGTCTCGATATCGTATACGTCTATCAAATGCATGATTACTCAAGATTTGAAGTGACATTGTTCTTTTAGTACAAACGTTATCGAGATGTCGGATCGTTGTCGTATTAAGCTCGTTATGACTTTGTCTCGGTCGTTCTCCTTGACTCGCTATCATTTGTCACTTGAGTTTTGTCATTAATTATGAGTTCTTGACGCTGACGGTTCCAAGTCGATCCTGACGTATATCTAAGCGTTCAGTTGGCCAGACCTTACTTAGTAAATTATAGGATGAATTATAGTCATTGTCTCGGCCGTATTGGTTCGAGCCGTAATACGGTCGATTCCGGTGAACACGTGTCTGATCAGGACATATCAATGTGGGATGCGAGTGCCAGTACATTTGTTCGAGAAGCCGGGGCATGCTCGTGTAGGCATCGCTTAAGTGATTATCTGTTATGAAGATCAACTCCTTGGGAGGGAGTTTGTTGTTTTTTTTTATATTTCGGCTGGACCCTTTTCTTTAGGCTGCCTACGTACCCCTTTGCGGGGATCAAGCCATTCGTAGTTCTTATTTTGTGAGTAAAAGTGGCCTTAGAGGCGCATTTACTCGGTTTTTGTTTTTTTTTTTTTAACGGGCGAGCGAACGTGACCGTTGGTCGTTCTGTCACCGTTTCAAGGAGCGAGTAAAAGTGGCCTTAGAGACGCATTTACTTGGTACGGCGTTCATTTGCTTAGGAATGAAAGAGGTGGAGGTGTTTGGAGTTCCAAGCTCGCGGTACTGCTTCGCCTGTTGAAGTCTCGAGGCGGTATACTCCTGGTTTGATGACTTCGACTATCTTGTAGGGTCCTTCCCAGTTGGCTCCGAGCTTGCCGGCTTTCCATTCCTTAGTATTTTCGAATACCTTTCTCAAGACAAGGTTGCCCATTTCGAGAGGACGTGATTTGACCTTTTTGTTGTAGTAACTCTCGATTTGATGCTGGTAATTCTGGATGCGGAGTAGTTCCTGGTCGCATTTTTCCTCGATGTCGTCGTGTGCATCGAGCAGCATGTCGCGGTTGAGTTTGACGTTTTGCGGCATTCGCGATCAGCGCAGACTTGTCACATTCACTTCTGCGGGAGCCAATTCCTCGATGCCATAGGCCATCGAGAAGGGTGTAGCCTTCATCGCTCCGCGAGGAGTTGTTCTGTGGGACCACAGGACACCGTCTAGTTCATCTGCCCAGCAACCTTTTTTTAAGTCGAGTCGTCTCTTCAGACCGTCAATGATGGTCTTGTTCGTTGACTCGGCTTGGCCGTTACTTTGCGGGTTTCTCGGGGTCGACATGTTGAGTCGAATTCACCACCTGTCGCAGAATCCTTTGAAATGATGCGAGATGAATTGCGAACCGTTGTCTGTGATGATCTCATACGGGAGCCCGTGTCGGCAGATTATGTTCTTCCAGACTAAGTTTTGCACCTCCTTGTCGGTGATGCTGGCGTAAGCTTCTGCTTCGACCCACTTGGTGAAGTAGTCTGTGAGGACCAGGATAAACTTCTTTTGTCAAGATGCCGGCATCGGACCGATGATATCCATTCCCCATCACATGAATGGGTATGGAGCAGTTAGGGTGTGAAGGAACTCTGTCGGGCTATGTATGGTGGAGGCGTGACGTTGGCATTGTGGCACTTGCGCACGTACGTCTCGCAGTCGGCGTTCATGGTTGGCCAGTAGAATCCAAGATTCTTTACTTTTAATGCGAGAGCTCGTCCGCCCGAGTGATTGCCTGCTGCTCCTTCGTGAGTTTCGGCCATGACAAGTCTCGTTTATTCGCCGGCGATACATTTGAGTAGTACCTTTGTCGCGGTCCATCGGTGTAGTTCTCCGCCCATGACAACGTAGTGTGCGCTGCGTCGCTTCAGTCGCCACGCATCCCATTTTGGGCGGGCAGTAGGCCTTCATCAAGATCATCGACGAGTTCTTTGCACCAATCCGTTGACTGATCGTCTTGCGTGGGGGGCTTCGCTTCGTCGATGTCCATCGCTTCGCTGATCGCTGCTGCAATCGCAATCTGCTATGCTTGCGTGTTGATGCTCGATTTCTCGATTTTCTGGATTGGGATTGACCTCTTGACTTGATTGTGCAGCTTGCTACCTTGGGCGGCGAGGGCGTCGGCACAGACATTTTCTCCGCGAGGAACTTTCGTGAGTTCGAAGAACTCGAAGTCCCGCATGAGATTTTGGACGAGTTTGAGGTAAGCGTCCATCCTCTCGTTGCGGACGTCGTAATCGCCGAGGTACTGGCTTACGACGAGTTGAGAGTCGCAGTAAGTGCTGATCCCTTTGGCTTTCACTGCCTTGGCAAGACGGAGTCCGGCGATAAGGGATTCGTACTCAGCTTCGTTGTTCGATGCCGCGAAACCAAAACTGAATGATTGCCGGATGAGTTCTCCTGTCGGTGATTGCAGTTGCACCCCGCTCCCGAACCTTTACTCGTGGATGAACCGTCTACGTGTAGGAGCCAGTTTACATTTGGTAGGATGAGGTCTTGCTCCAGCTCTGGCGTTAACTCGATCAAGAAGTCGGCGAGGACCTGTGACTTTGCTGCTGTGCGATTCTTGTACACGATGTCATGTTCGCTCAGCCCCATCGCCCATTTAGTCAACCGTCCCGATTGGTTAGTATTCTGCATAACCGTTCGGAGCGGTTGATTAGATAGTACTTCGATCGTGTGCGACTGAAAGTAGGGTCGCAGTTTTCTGGCCGAGGTGACGAAAGCTAAGGCCATCTTTTCGAGTGTTGGGTATCTCGTCTCCGGCTCGGTCATTCTTTTACTTGTGTAAAAGATTGGTTTCTGCTCTCCCTGATCTTCTCGAATGAGTACGCTGCTGACGGCGGAAGATGTGACGGCTATATAGAGAGACAATGTGTCGCCGGCTTCCGGCTTCGATAGTACTGGGGGGGGGGGTTGTGAGGTAGTGCTTGAGTGGGTTGAACGCCTCCTCGCATTTTTCGTCCCAGACGAACCTCTTGTTGCCCCTTAGTAGTTCGTAGAAGGGGAGACACTTATCGGTTGACCGCGAAATGAACCTGTTGAGAGCTGCTATACGTCCGGTTAGTCGCTGTACTTCACGGCTGTTCTCCTGACTGGGAAGGTCGAGGATCGCCGAGATTTGTTTGGGATTAGCTTCGATCCTCGCTGAGTGACAATGTACCCGAGGAATTCACCCGAGGTGACACCAAAGGTACACTTGACCGGGTTGAGCTTCAAGCCATAGTCGTTCAAGATCTTGTAGCAGTCGCGTAAGTTGCTTAGATGATCGTCGGCTTTGAGTGATTTGACTAACATGTCATCGATATACACCTCCATGGTGTTGCCGAGCTGATCAGAGAACATTCGGTTGACGAGTCGTTGATAAGTCGCCCCGGCGTTCTTTAGCCCGAAGGGAATCATCTTGTAGCAATAGGTCCCTCTGTCCATGATGAATGCTGTTTTCTCGCGGTCGTCGGGATGCATCAAGATCTGGTTGTACCCCGAAAAAGCGTCCATGAAGGTTAGGAGTTCGTTACCAGCAGTTGATTTGACGAGGCGTTCGATGTGAGGAAGTGGGTAACTGTCCTTTGGGCATGCCTTGTTGAGGTCCGTGAAATCGACGCATATGCGCCATTTGACATTTTTCTTCTTGACGACAACCGGATTAGCCAGCCACTTGGGATACCGGACTTCGGTAATGAAACCCGCATCGAGAAGCCTATTGACTTCTTCGTTTACAGCTTTAGATCGTTCTGGCCCGAGTTTTCGTTGCTTCTGTCGGATGGGTTTGAATGTCGGATCGACGTGCAGTTCATGGGAGGTAATTGCGGGGTCGATTCCCTTCATGTCGGAGGTCTTCCAGGAGAACGTCGAAGCGTTCTATTTGATGAAAGAGATGATCCTTGAACAGATATCGTCGGACAAGTGGACGCCAACTCGGATAATTTTTGATGGATCGGACTCGTCGATCGCGACTTCGCGAACTTCCTCCTTTTGGTGATAGATCTTGTGGATCGGTTTACCAACGGAGTTGACAAGGGAATTTTGTTGTTGCATCTTGACAGTAGCGATCAGCAGTTCTCTCGCGGCTTGTTGGTCTCCGCGGATCGTCTGCGTTTTGCCATCTTTTCCGGGAAACTTGACGCATTGATGGTAAGTCGAAGGAACAGCTTTCATGGAATGCAGCCATTGTGTTCCGAGTATGGCATTATAGGGTGCTTTTGCGCGGATGACGGAGAACTTGACGTTTCAGGTTATACCACCTGCGTATACCGGAAAACGAATCGTCCCGATCATTTGATCCGAGGCTCCATTGAAGCCGCTGAGCGTGCGAGAGGAAGGTTTCATATCCCTCAAATCAACGCCCATCTTGTCGAGTGTGTCGCGGAAGATGAGATCGACCGAGCTACCGGTATCGATAAGGACTTTTGTGACTAAGCACTCACCGATATCAAGGTCGATGAGGAGAGGATCGTTATGGGGCATGTGGACGCCCTTGGTGTCGAGTGCCGAAAAAGTGATCCGGTGATCATTTTCGACTGGAAGGGGCCATTTCTGAGAGGTGGTTTCTTGGCGTTTGTAATCTTTGACGGCCCGAACCGAGTCTCCGCAAGGTGGTGATCCGCCCATTATGACGTTAATGTGCGGGGCTCGGTTAGCCCGCACTGATTCCAGTTGCTTCCTCAAATCGTCAGTTGTGTTCTCAAATTCGGGAGTTTTTGCGGGCTGTTTCTTCTTTGATTCGAGACGTCGTCGCAGATCGGACCCTTTCGAACAGTTGAGCTGGACTCGCAGATCGTCGGATTTTGAATTGAGCTGGTCACGAAGGTCGCTAATTTGACTGATTCTCTGGGCGTTGCATTTTGAGAGGGTCGCACGGAGGTCGGCGGTTCTTGTGTTTGTCTTCGTGGCGCTCTTTCGCTTTAGGAGAGTGCGCAGGTCTCCGTCTGTTACCGAGGGAGCGAGAGGTTGCTTGTCCTTGTTGTTCAGTTTATCGCGCAGATCTAGTTGTGCTGTCGGGACGTCGTCTTCGGAGGAGTCACAAGGTCGAAAGAGTATAACTTCCACTCGTCGCCGGCGACGCGGAGGTTTGTCTTCTGATGAATCGTCGGCGGGGCCGACGTTGTTGACGGGAGCGCGCTCAGGGCTTGCTCTCTCCTCGCTCTGGGGCGTGTTCTTCTGAGACTTCTGGGCCTTCTTCTCCTTATTCTTGCTCCAGCTTTTGCTGTTTTTTGGTGTCTGTGGAGAAGCGGGCATCTGGATTGTCCCATTGGTGATTTCGTCGAAAAACTGCCCGATAAAGACCTTGCATTCCTTCGTATCATGGGAATCCCTTTTGTGGTAGAGGCACCATTTTTTCGGTTCCTCGGAGTTCGAGCTCACTGGTTCGGATGAACTTAACTGCTTCTGAGCGGAATCTCGATCCCAGTGGTTCCAGCCTTTTTCTCGCATGACAGCTGCTGATTTTGGGGATTCCTCATCATCAACCGAGCTGACGTAGCCTCGCTTTTGAGTGGTCTTTCCACCGGAGGAGTGCTGTTCGGGCTTGGGGCGGGTGTCATTTGTTCGGGCGGGTTGCTGTTTTGCTGCCGCTTCTTTTGTGAACTTCGCTCTTGTGTCTTCTTCCATGCGGATAAAGTTGTGAGAGCGAGCAATGGCGTCGGAGACAGATTTTGTCGGGTAACGGTAGAGATCCTGACGGAATGAGGATTTGACGTGCAAGGTGTTCATCAAAGATTCAACGGCGATATGATCCGGAATATCAATCTTCGAGACAATAGCCTTGAATTTCTCCATGAAGTCGCGGAGGCTTTGGCCGTTGGCGTGAGTGAGGTTCCACAAATCTGATACGGTCGCCTCTTGGTTAGTGAACATGATATAGTTCTTGAGAAAGGCCGCCGAGAGGTCGTGGAAACAGTCGACGGAGTTCTCTCTGAGGCCGGTGAACCAAGTGAGGGCGGGTCCTTCTAGGGTTTCGACGAAGAGTTGGCAAAAGCCGGCATCTTTTTCTTCGTTGGTTAGGTTCGCGCGTCGCATCGCTATGTTGAAAGACGTGACGTGAGTAGAAGGTGGGGAGACGGATCTTCTCCATCTTCTGGAGCCGCACACTAGTAACCTTTTGCGTGAAGGGTGTACGAAGAGATTACGTGAGCACATGCTTGATTTAGGGTGCGGACGTCGTCACCTGGTGGATCTTCGAGTTGATATCGAGGACCGACTGTTTCAACGCGGCTAGTTCGCTTGCGGTGTGTTCGTTGATGTCGTTATCGGTGTTTTGGCGGTCGTTGTCCCGCGTAGGTGCTACGCCGGTTGTTCGATCTGTGGCGAACAAGTGTCGACGATATTGCGCCGTTGAAGCTTTGGCGTTTGCAGCGAGAGGAGCGAGGATCTTTGCTAATGCCGTGATCTGGTCAACCGCCGCCTTCTGCGCCGCCTCTTGATGGGCGAGGCGTGCCAGGATAGTCTCCATGGACGCAGGAGGGGGCAGTGGAGTTGCTGGCGTCAGCGTAGGTGTCGCCTCTGGAGCTGGCGTCACCTCGAGAGCTTCGCGCTCCTCGCCCGACGAAGAACTGTCGTTGCTAACAACCATAGTGCTAACGTTACTTTGTTAGAGGCCCCACAGTGGGCGCCAACTGTTTGAATGGAACGGTGATAAAGAAGATGTGGGTTTAACAAAGACGTCTTATTAATGGTCGGAGAGAACGTTCAGTCGGTTACAAAGGAAATGAGAAGAATGCGACAGAAAGAAAGCCGGTGGCTCGAAGAGCTACCGGAAAAGTACAAATAACGGCGAGATGAAGAAGAGGTGAAAACCCTAATCTAGCCACCAAGTGTTAGTCAAGAGTTTCGGATCCTTCTCTCGTTGCTTCCCCTTTCCTTTATATAGTCGTCCTGATGCTCCATCCTTGACCTAGCTTACGCCATCTTGATGGGCCTCGCCTGCTGGGCCGAGGGGCCCATATGCATCCGAGCAGCCACCGAGCCGAACATACTTTAGTCGATGATGATCGACTAAAAGTACTCAAAAGACAAGCCGAGAGGCCTGACTCTTGAGCCGACTAACAGAGCCATCGCTTTACCCAATCCGGGCCAGGCCTTCTATTCTTTGGGCCTTGTGGGGTGGTTAAATCCATCCCCTACACATCTCGGATTCCATTCATATCACCCACCCGATCATATATTTGGTCGATCCATCAAGCTTCCATCATCCATCTTGCCCACCCTGAATCCCAGCCTGTAACAGTGTGTATCCGTCAGTACACACAGGTCGTCTGTGGATTTACGTGTGTGTCTGCGTGTGTCCGTCAGCACAGACAGGACGTCCGTGGCTGTCCATCAGTACACATATCAGCACAGACAAGACGTCCGTCAGCACAGACAAGACGTCCGTCAGCACAGACAAAACATCTTCACCCGTAAAATCAGTACGAGGTCTTCGGATATTAGTCGACCGTTTAGGAGAAGCAACCTTTAGCATCGCGAGACGTCGCAAAAGATGCCTCAAAGGTCATGTCTTCCGAACAGACGAAACCTCCGTCACAAAAAAGACATATATATGCACACATAAACACTTATTTTGCGCGAAAATTTGAAATAACGTCACGCGCCACCAAGTCCGATGCTGATCACATCGAACTCACAAACATCCTAAACAAACATAGCCATCTCACGAAGATGATTCTCTTACATCCGACACAAGGATAATAGCGCTATAAAAGAAATCCGAAATATTGGTCCAGCACTTCCGGTCTCCGGAGAGATACTCGATTCGCATCAAACAAGTCGTATAAGCTGAGAACCTATCGCGGACTTTAAATCGATACGAATCAGGAAGAAATCACAACAGGAAAACGATAGTCGGCTAGTCACCGCACAATCCTTAAACCGAAAGTAAACCTAGGTCTTGCCCTAAACCCAGCACACTGGTCTCTAACATCTCAAGGCATGATATCGAAAGATAAGAGATTCTTAAACCATGCCTCTATGTTTATATTGGACATCTTCAGCACCCCCGCAGAGTTCACATCTCGCGGAAGAACTCTCGAAACAGATCTCGAATAAAACATTTCACAATCGAAGAAGGATATAAGACGACAACTCATCACCTTCCTCCCCACTATACACAAACTCATAAAAAGTGCCATTTGATTATCTTATCATAAAAAAGCCGCAGAGCGGCATGGATTCAAAGCCACACACGGCCAGTCCTGAAAAACAAAACAAAGCCATTCAAGGCCGAAACATAAAAACATTAGAACTCACGCCCCCTCTTCACCCGCTGCCTCGTCCGAGCCTGGAGCCACGTCACCTCCGTTTTCTCCGACCATCGGGTCTTTCCCCTCGGGGTCTTCTGAACACGTCGGAAGGAAGCACGCGGATTTCAGGTCAGCCAGGATGAGATCAAAATCTCCATCCACGGCCGCCATATCTCCCTTACAACCGGAGAGTCGGGCCTCTTCGGCCTCCAAAGTCGGGGGAGTCTTGTAAGACCCGTTCCTGGTGTCTCGACCCAACTGGATATGAATGCTTACTTATTAATTTCTTTGCTTGTCTGATTCATTCTAAGTCTTTTCTTTACTAAGTCATATTCGAATATGAGGTTCATAAACAAAGGAATAGATTGCACAGCGGAATAATAATGTATAAACTTTGTATTACTTAGAAACATGAGATTCAATACACAACTTCTTAACAGTCTCATAGACAATCACTAGTTTATCCCTAGCATCATCTAACCACACGTTACACAGCCTCTCACTGACCGAGCCTTCACGGCTCCTTGGCTTGACCAGAACCATCCTTAGTTCCTGAAACCACAACCAGATAAGCATTAATCATAACCGAGAATAGAACGGATTGATTCTACAATGCTTGGCTTGGTTCCTAGAACTTAGATAAACCTCAGTCAACATAATCATAAAACGTATGAACCTACCTACCGTATCCTAAGTCATTCAACCAACCACCCCTTGACTTACTCAGATAGATAGTCCAGAATAGATAAACAGAACACACGAACAGATCAGGATCGTCCCCAAAGACCAATCCGTCTAACCGGATAGAATCTAGGTGCAACCGGCCAATGGAGTCCTGCTCAATGGCCCAACGGACTCCCTTACCTGATCCGGCCTTAGGCCTGGATCCAATCGGCTGAGTAAGCCTCAAGCCTAATCCGGAAGGCTTAGCAACCGGTCAGACCTTGCGACTCTACCTTGGCTTAGACAAACCGTGACCTTGTCTTAACTAGACATGCCATAAGCTGATCCATAAGGATCGGTCCTAACCTGTCCCAAAAGACACCGTTTGGAACATGTACCCTTTGGCCATTTGTGCCTCTTGGACACTCATGACTCTTGACAAATCGTGCCCTTTGGGTCATTCCCAACCGTTCGTCCTAACCGCCCAGTCTTGGTGCGATCGGATCATCCCACTAACCGACCCGTGTCTAGGCTAGCGGTTTGATTATGTCCGGCCAAAGTCTAGGGACGTGTCCCTTGGACTCAACCAACACAACCTTTCGCGTAACCAGAGAGAAGAGAAGAGAAATGAATTGAAACAGATAAGGAGAGCCGGATGGGACTTAGGAACCGAGCAGAGCCGCGGTGCGGTCGCATGGACCGTCCGTTCGGTCTGATGGAGCCACGTCCCATCAGATACCTTGTGAACCACGTCTGGGTTCTCCATGCTCTTCTCCTTGTCTTGATCTCCCATTCTTGACCGGAGTTAGTTCTCAAACGATCAGAGTCGCCGGAACACAACACCACCACAATCGGCCTTTCTCTTGGCCGGAACTCTCTCTTTCTCTCTTTCTTTCTCTCTACGTTTTTCTATGAGAATTTTACTCTGGAATTGGATATTGAAATCGACCAGAGAGCCCCCATATTTACAGAAAACGAGGGGGTAAGTCTTACCCCACGAACAGGCACGACTTTCTAGCGAATGGGCACCATCGGCCAAGGGTTGTCCCCTTTCGGCTACTTGCATCCCTTCGCCCTTTCTGATAGGGTTTGGGGTCGGTCACAATCCCAACCCATGCCCCAGGCCTCCTGGATTTAGCCCACGGCCTTGTCCAAAGACCCAACAGCCCATGGCCTCATGGCCGGACCTCACAGCCCGCCACTGACCCGGACCCGGACCATCGGCCTAAAGCCCGGACAGTCCGTCTAGCTGAGATGAGCTGACTCTCAGCTGCCTCAGCTGAGTGAGCTAGTAGTCCAGCTAGTGGAGCTGACTTAGTAGGGACTGAGCTGGAGTGAACTGAACCTAGCTTCATTGAGCTGGCCGAGCTACTCGTTCACTTCGTCCAGTTACCGTCTTACTCGTCCTAGCTGTCTCTTAGCTTGTATAAGGTTAAGTCTAAGTTTCCTTATGTCCTTAACTTTCTTTCTCGACCATGGAACGCTTGCCTTGATGTCCTAAGACTGGCTTGCACGTTTCCTCGAACCATGGCCGTCCCAACAATCCTATTCAGGATTGGGGGCGTGACAAGTCTCCCCCCTTGGGATGGATTCGTCCTCGAATCCGAATCAAATGCTTCGTCGGAAACAAACTGATCCAACCACTCTGGATACTCTGCTTTCATTCTAGCTTCGGTTTCCCAAGTGATTATATCCTGACCATTACAGTCCCAGACGACCTTGACCATCTGGACCGTCTTCTTCCTTGTTGCTTTTTCCATCCTATCTATGATTCGAACTGGCCTCGTTTCCAAGGTTAGGTTCTTACCAAGATCGTCTGGAATGGGAGGAAGAGCGATGTCTTGGTCCGTCAAACATTTCCGAAGTTGGGAGACGTGGAACACATTATGAAATGCGTCCATCTTGGCCGGCAAGTCCAACTTGTAGGCCACCATCCCAACTCTTTCAATGACCTTGAACGGCCCCAAGTATCTCGGAACTAACTTCCGTCTTCCGGAAATGCGGACTCGTCCTTTGAAGGTAATCATTTTGAGATACACCAAGTCACCTACTTGAAACTCGAGATCTTTCCTTCTTCGATCTGCAAGTTCTTTTGGCGGTCTTGTGCCTGTCTCATCTTGTCCCTCAAGAACTTGATCTTTTCGGTTGTCTCTTCGACAATCTCCGACCAATCATGCTGCGTTCCCCAACTTGGGTCCAGCATAAGGGTGTCCTGCATGGACGCCCATACAGAGCTTCGTATGGCGACATGCCAATACTACTATGGAAGCTATTGTTGTAAGCAAATTCTACCAGAGGTAGATGTTTCTACCAGGAATCACCCCAGTCTAGAACACATGCTCGCAACATATCTTCCAATGTCTGGATCGTTCGTTCAGACTGTCCATCCGTCTGTGGGTGATAGGCTGTACTCATGTTCACTCTTGTTCCTAAATCCTTTTGGAAAGCCCTCCAGAAGTAAGATGTGAACCTTGAATCCCTATCTGAAACTATGCTTGCCGGCACACCATGTAGTCGGACGATCTCATCAATGTACTTACGTACAATCTGATCTACCCCATCCGACTTTTTGATAGCCAGGAAGTGTGCTGATTTGGTCAGGCGATCAACCACAACCCAAACCGCATCTTTCTTACTCCTCGTGGTAGGGAACCCAGTCACAAAGTCCATTGTGATGTGATCCCATTTCCATTCCGGAATAGGCAAGCTTTGCAATAACCCACTAGGCACTTGATGTTCTGCTTTGATGAGTTGGCAAGTGGAACACTAGGCCACCCACTCCGCGACATCTGCCTTCATACGGATCCAATGATAGAACTTCTTAAGGTTCTGGTACATCTTGGTCGCACCAGGATGAACCGAGAATCTGGACTTATGAGCCTCCCTCATAATCTTTCCTTTAGACTTCTATCATTAGGAACACTGATCCGACCGTTTACTTGGATGGTACCATCCTTTGCAGTTTGGTACCCCTTCCTATCATTCTGAGCAACCTTGTTCAGGTTCTCGTCCTGACCTTGAGCCAACCGAATTCGGGTAAGCAGGTCGGCCTGATTGACCACCTCTAATCCGAGTGGTTCAGACTCTTTGGTTGATGCGTTCAACCGTAGGGCACGAACCGTACCGTCCAGGTCGTCCGCTTCTCGTTCGGCTGATACGTCGGCCCTTCTCCGGCTCAAGGCATCTGCGACCAGATTAGCCTTTCCCGGATGATAGGTGATATCCAGATCGTAATCATCTACAAAATCCATCCACCTTCTCTGCCATAAGTTTAACTCAGGCTGGGTGAATATATACTTAAGACTCTTATGGTCCGTAAGTATCTGAACCTTGGCACCATACAAGTATGATCGCCAAATCTTTAAGGCGAACACTACCGCAGCCATTTCAAGGTCATGGGTGGGGTAGTTTCCCTCATGTTTTCTCAACTGCCTTGATGCATAGGCGATGACCTTCCCATGCTGGGTTAATATGCAACCTAGTCCTGTTATGGACGCGTCCGTATAAACCACATAGGGTTGGTCGGCCTCTGGAAGAACCAAAATGGGTGCGCTAGTCAGCATGTCCTTAAGCGCGGAAAAACATTTCCCACACTCCTCAGACCATGTGAACTTAACGTCCTTCCCGGTCAACCGTGTCATAGGCTGAGCCAAGCTTGCGAATCCTTTCACAAACTTTCTATAATAACCTGCCAGCCCTAGGAAGCTTCTGACTTCCGTGGCACTGCGTGGTCGAGGCCAATCCTTGATTGCCCTGATCTTCTCTGGATCCACCGAGACGCCCTCACCGGACACAATGTGGCCGAGAAACCCAATGCTCTTCTGCCAAATCCTGCATTTACTGAGTTTTGCATAGAGCTTGTGTTCCCGTAATCGTTCCAGCACGGCTCTCAGGTGTTTCCGATGAGATTCCTCATCCTTGGAGTAAATCAGGATATCATCAATGAAGATGATCACTGATTCGTCCAGGAAGTCTCGGAACACGCTGTTCATCATTTTCATGAATGCAGCAGGCGCATTGGTCAGACCGAATGGCATAACCACAAACTCGTAGTGGCCGTACCTGGTCCGGAATGCTGTCTTTCTAATATCATTTGGCTCTATAGGGATCTGATGATACCCTGAGGCCAAATCAATCTTAGAAAACCACTTGGCTCCTTTGAGTTGATCCAACAACTCGTCTATTCTGGGCAACGGGTACTTGTTCTTCACAATAACCATGTTCAACCCTCGATAGTCAATACACAGACGCATGCTACCATCCTTCTTTTTCACAAAGAGGACTGGTGCACCCCAAGGAGAGCTACTTGGACGTATGAACCCCTTGTCCAGCAATTCTTCTAATTGCTTCTTTAGCTCGGCCATCTCGGCCGGAGCCATTCGATACAGACTCTTGGACAGCGGAGCTGTCCCTGGTTCTAGTTCAATCGTAAATGGATCCGACCTATCAGGGGGACACCCTGTAGCGAACGGAACACATCTGGGAACTCAGACACCAACGGGTCCTCAGATAGATCTTTCTGATCATCAGACCTGCCATGCTCCATAGTGGTAATTGTGGTCAAATATGCTTGGAAAATGTATCTTGGCTAAGCCGGTTCATCTTAGAATTCGATAATTCACAAGCATGATACCCTAGCTTACCTCAACTCTTTCTTGGCTCACCCCAACTAAGGTTTCATAGTCATCATAATTTTGGAAATAATTTCGGTATGGAATGCATCATCATAGAGCGTTGTCCTAAACAGGATCCAGCATGCTCTGATACCAACTTGTAAGACCCGATCCCGGCCGCCTAGGCCGCGGTTGATGCCTCACGTCGCTCGGTCCACTTCCTGGCCAAACCTCTTAATTTCTGCCCTTTATTTATAATATCGCCTAAAGGCGAGGGCTAACTTAGACCTTAGCTAAATACTTACCTAGTCATTAATAGTCTAGATCCTTTCAACAGATACGCAGCGGAATATTCTCTAGTTAACCATTGGTCTAAAACAAATCTAACACTTGTCTGGTCGAATCACCTTAGCCTTGGTCAGTTTACTCAACTACCAATTAGCTTAAAGGTCAATCCTAAACCTAAACCAAGCCATACGATTCTGAGGTTCCATTCCCCTAAACCATTCTATCTAGATCTACATAAGTAAATGCTAGATCATACCTTTGCCACATCTATGGAGCTTATTAGATCATCGGTCCTCCATTGACTCGAATTACTCTTGCTTAACAGCTGGACCATGATCACTCAATGATCTTACTTATGGTCCTTATCTTGAATCCTGCGTCAAACAGCTCCCCTAGGTACTTAGTCATTCAACCAACCATCCCCACAGACATAAGTAACCTTTGAGAAGTCTTTGAAAGGATAAGGGTTTGCATCTGGCCATTCTCGGCTCATGCACAATCCAAAATCCTTTTGCATTATAGGCAATAGTACCAAGTCCATCTTCTGGACTGACAAAGCTCATTAGATCCTAAGTCAATCAACCAACCATCCTCACATGACTTGGAACTGATGAGTCATCATGTGGCCTGACCGGCCTTGGGACTTAACCCAGACAACATATATGATTTGTTCATACCAACCGATGCATTCAGTAATCAGGTTAGGACCGACACCTTGAACCATCATTCAGAAGTCAGGTCGTCCATACTCAACCATGATCAGATCTTACACGGCCTTCCTTGAACAATCACACTTAGGCTCAGTATCTATGGTCTACGACACATAGTACTAGCCACACACTTCGTCATGACTCTTAGCCAATCTCGAAGCTATCAACACCAAGGTTGATATCTAGAAGCATCACATCAATACTCTTACTCAAGCATCGTGACTATCCATACTAGTGTTCGGCCATCGAACCATCGTCATGAAACATGATCCGACCACTAGACTTGATAAGCCATCGTCCACTTAGCATGTACTGATATAACTGGCCTTCCATTGCCATCATGTGGGTCTACCCCCCTACATAAGGCATATGGCGCCTATCCTACTCACCAACCCGAGGTTGATTGTAAGATATCCCACTTAGCCTTTGCGGCTAGAACCATCCAACCATAGTCGGATCGTCCATTGTCCCGTCTAACCGTCTGGTTAAGATCTAGGTGCGATCGGCAAGTTATAAGTCCGGCCCAAAGGCTCACGGTCCTTCTTACCTGATCCAACCCAAAGCCTGGATCTATACCACCGAGTAAGGCCCAAGCCCAAACCGGATTGCCTTGCAACCGATCAGACCTTGCGACACAACACTCCGGTTAAACTAACCGTCCGTCCGTTCGACTATGCAGCCGCGGACTGTCCACTTGGTTCGGCCTAAGCCTTGAACCAATGGCACCGTTTGGAACTCACACCCTTTGGGAACTAGTACCCTTTGGACATTCGTGCCTCTTGGCAACTCATGACCCTTGGCATCTCGCACCCATTCAGATGCTCCAACCGTTCGACCTAACCGTCTGTAGGGACTGTCTGGTCCGTACGTGTGTCCGGCCTTTGGCCAAAGGACCACACCTTAACCTACACAAGTCATGAACCATGGTGACTGTTCAGGGAAGGGTTGCAACCGTTCAGAACAGAACAGAACCGCCCCTATCCAATCGGATCACCTGAGGCCGGTTTAGACCATACGCGCGCCTAACTCGTCGGTTATGGACTGCGACCGCATTACTCAACCAGAACCACGGTTATAACCAATCCCAACACATCAAAAAGGCCACGCCAATGTACAGAAGGAGTAGAAGAAGAATTGGATGAAAAGAATGAGAAGAATAGGACACAATCCAAACGCCCATGGCTAGACCGGTTTGGACTGTCCGATTGTCTTAGCCGATGAGTCGGTGGTTACCCCACTGACCCTATCTGACTGAACCACGGATTTGGAGTCCTTCTCCAGACCTTTCTCTATGCCTTGGGTATTCATAACCACACGGCCTCCTCTCTCCTAAACCATTCTCCTTGCCGGAGACACAAAACCACCACGACCAGCCCTTTTCCGGCCGATCTCTTGTTCGGGACTCTCTCTCTCTCTCTCTACGTTTTTCTCTGAGAATTTTACTCTGGAATTGGATAATGAAATCAACAGGAGAGACCCCATATTTATAGAAAACGAGGGGGTAAGTCTTGCCCCACGAACAGGCACGACTTGTTAGCGAATGGGCACCATCGGCCAAGGGTTGTCCCCTTTCGGCCACTTGCATCCTTTCGCCCTTTCTGATTGGGTTTGGGGTAGGTCATATGCCCAACCCACGCCCCAATACTCCTGGACTTAGCCCACGGCCTTGTCCAAGGACCCAACAGCCCAATGGCCTCATGGCCGGACCTCACAGCCCGCCACTGACCCGGACCATCGGCCTAAAACCCAAACAGTCCGTCTAGCTGAGATGAGCTGACTATCAGCTGCCTCAGCTGAGTGAGCTAGTAATCCAGCTAGTGGAGCTGACTTAGTAGTGGCTGAGCTGGAGTGAACTAAACCTAGCTTCGTTAAGCTGGTCGAGCTACTTCTCTATCTCGTCCAGCTACCGTCTTACTTGTCTTAGCCGTCTCTTTGCTCTTATAAGGTTAAGTCTAAGTTTCCTTATGTCTTTAACCTTCTTTCTTGCCCATGGAACGCTTGCCTTGATGTCCTAAGACTGGCTGGTACGTTTCCTCGAACCATGGCCGTCCCGACAATCCTTTCCAGGATTGGGGGCGTGACAACGGACGTCCTGTTTTTGCTGACGGACACCCACAGACGTCTTGTGTGTGCTGACGGACACACACGGACACACACAGACAGCCACAGATGTCATGTGTGTGCTGACGGACAGCCACATATAGCCACAGACTTTCTGTGTGTGCTGGCGGACACCCATGGACGTCCTGTGTGTACTGAACAGACAGCCCACGTGGGCCAAAATCACCCAAACAGTCCACGGGAAGGGCCAGCTTGCTGAGTCCAAGGACCAATGTGCTGATATGTGTACTGACGGACAGCCACGGACGTCCTGTGTGTGCTGACGGACACACACGGACACACACAGACAGCCACAGACGTCCTGTGTGTGCTGACGGACACACACAGACATCCTGTTTGTGCTGACGGACACCCACAGATGTCCTGTGTGTGCTGACGGACACACACAGACACATACGGACAGCCACGGACGTCCTGTGTGTGCTGACGGACAGCCACAGACAGCCACGTCCTGTGTGTGCTGGCGGACACCCACGGACGTCTTGTGTGTACTGAACAAACAGCCCACGTGGGCCAAAATCACCCAAACGGTCCACGGGAAGGGCCAGCATGCTGAGTCCAAGGACCAATGTGCTGATATGTGTACTGATGGACAGCCACGGACGTCTTGTGTGTGCTGACAGACACACACGAACACACACAGACAGCCACGGACGTCCTGTGTGTGCTGACGGACACACACAGACGTCCTTTTTGTGCTGAAGGACACCCACGGACGTCTTGCGTGTGCTGACAGACACACACGGACACACACAGACAGCCACGAACGTCATGTGTGTGCTGACGGACAGCCACAGATAGCCATGGACTTTCTGTGTGTGCTGGCGGACACCCACGGACGTCCTGTGTGTACTGAACAGACAGCCCACGTGGGCCAAAATCACCCAAACAGTCCATGGGAAGGGCCAGCGTTCTGAGTCCAAGGACCAACGTGCTGATATGTGTACTGATGGACAGCCATGGACGTCCTATGTGTGCTGACGGACACACACGGACACACACAGACAGCCACAGACGTCCTGTGTGTGCTGACGGACACACACGGACGTCCTGTTTGTGCTGACGGACACCCACGGATGTCCTGTATGTGCTGATGGACACACACAGACACACACGGACAGCCACAGACGTCCTGTGTGTGCTGACGGACAGCCACAGAGTCCTGTGTGTGCTGACGGACAGCCACAGACAGCCACGGACGTCCTGTGTGTGCTGGCGGACACCCACGGACGTCCTGTGTGTACTGAACAAACAGCCCACATGGGCCAAAATCACCCAAACAGTCCACGGGAAGGGCCAGCGTGCTGAGTCCAAGGACCAACGTGCTGATATGTGTACTGATGGACAGCCACGGACGTCATGTGTGTGCTAACAGACACACACGAACACACACGGACAGCCACAGACGTCCTGTCTGTGCTGACGGACACACACGGACGTCCTGTTTGTGCTGACGGACACCCACAGACGTCTTGTGTGTGCTGACGGACACACACAGACACACACAGACAGCCACGGACGTCATGTGTGTGCTGACGGACAGCCGCAGATAGCCACGGACGTTCTGTGTGTGCTGGCGGACACCCACGGACGTCCTGTGTGTACTGAACAAACAGCCCACGTGGGCCAAAATCCCCCAAACAGTCCACGGGAAGGGCCAGCATGCGGAGTCCAAGGACCAACGTGCTGATATGTGTACTGATGGACAGCCACAGACGTCTAGTGTGTGCTGACGGACACACACATACACACACGGAGAGCCACGGACGTCCTGTTTGTGCTGACGGACACACACGAACGTTCTATGTGTGCTGACGGACACACACGGACGTCCAGTGTGTGCTGACGGACACCCACGGACGTCCTGTGTGTACTGAACATACAGCCCACATGGGCCTAAATCACCCAAACAGTGCACGGGAAGGGCCAGCATGCTGAGTCAAAGGACCAACGTGCTGATATGTGTACTGATGGACAGCCACGGACGTCCTGTGTGTGCTGACGGACACCCACAGACGTCCTGTGTGTACTGAACAGACAGCCCACGTGGGCCAAAATCACCCGAACAGTCCACATGAAAGGCCAGCGTGCTGAGTCCAAGGACCAACGTGCTGATATGTGTACTGATGACAGCCACGGATGTGACACCCCCGATCTGGTCTAAGTATAAGTTGACTCGACCAGCCGTGCAACAATTAAACAAGAACATGCACAGCCGATCACTCGTAACTGAAACCAAACCGAGAAGCCACAATGTGTACATAAACGACTAACCCGAAGTTCCCGAAATAAATCCAGGTACCTTAGGCCAACCGCCTAAGTACACATATCCTATTAGGTACAACCCGAGGCTTTACAACCTTAAGAGTAATACCCAATAGTTGGTTCGTCCGGACAAGGACTAATATCATTTGGAACCCGTACTTTAAAAACATTCTTTATACACTATATACATATTCATTTAAAAGAATCTTACAAAATCTTATAGATTAACCTCGAGGTTTTCGGTCAACAAACCTTATACATAAAGTATATCAAAACGACTGCAAGGATAATAAAACTACCGCTGGCTAATGCCGTTCCTTCCCGTCCTAGAGTAAAGGTCTCCCACCTACTGGTTACCTGCATATCAAATGAGTCATGAGTAACTAGATTACTCAGTGAGTCTAATCCCACACCCAAACACATATCAATAGTATCCCGAGCAAGCGACACCATTTGAATGCAGTGGAATTTTATTCCATAATTAATATAATTATACGGCCTCTCAATCCATCCATGTGAATCTATCTTAAACATCACCTCCACGATACCCGCCAATCACTCACTCTTAATATATATATGCTAAACCCGGAAAACCACCAAGGCTAACCGAGCCTAACGGGGAATAAATATAACCATCATCTCCATCAGATATTCCAAGATAGAACATCTAACGCTGCATGCAGTTACACGGCCTCCAGGGTGGGACCCCATCATCGTGTCTTCATGACCTTGATCCATATCGCATGACCAATTCACGGCAATGCAGGACTTTCAGGAGAGTGAGTATACAATAAGACTTCACATGATTCACACTTATTAATAGAATATTTATAGATTAGTACATGAGAACAAGTACTAAGGCCCACGATAACCTCAAAGAATTATTCTTATTAATTCTTAAGTATTTAAACTAGATAAATACTTCATATATAAATATAGATAAAGAGATAATACTTAATCAATCAACCATAATTACTCCTTAATTAATCCATGATTAATCCTTAATTAATCAATGATTATCCCTTAATTAATTCATGATTAATTCTTAATTAATCAACCATATTCAATATGCAATCATGCATACTCATTCACAATTCATTCATCATCTATCTAGAATCACCTTTAAATCCATGAGATTGGCTAAGGAAGACTAGACTCGAGCTCAAGCTAATCACACTTCACTTCTGGATCAGTCTCGGTTCAGAACCATCACAAGGAGCCGGCTGATCCGAATACTATCCTTGGCCATCTGAATTCAAAACATAAAAGTTGGAACATAAGGTTCACTTGTCTGGTTCAAGAAGAAACTCAACTCAGTTCATAACATTTCAGTTCAGTTATCTCATATCAGTTCGGTTCAAGACAGATTGATACCATGTTCAGCTCGGTTCAAGCTTTAACAATTTAACTCGGTTCATATCAGCTTAGTTCATGCTCAGCTAACTCCGGTTCTAATCAGTTCCCAACAGCTTAACTCGGTTATACTCAGACGACATCAGTTCAAGACAATTTCAGACCATACACAGCTCGGCTCAGATCAGATCAGAACATACTCAGCTCAATTCAGTTCTAAACAAGATTAATTCAGTTCGGTTTAAATCCCATAATTCTTATCAGTTCGTCTACTGGTTCTATGAGTGATTAAATCATAAACCAACCAAGACTGAGGAGAACAAGACCTTAGACAACTGATCCTGACAGGTTAACCAACATACAGCAATTGGTTCTCATCAAAACATGGCTGAATCAAGAAGCTGAAGCTTACCGGTTTTACTCAACTAATTAAACTTGACTGGTTGCCTCTCTTCAAGCTAACAACGAATTTACCTGATCAACACCACAAGAATCCATGGTTGGATTTATTCAGAATTTATCTCCAGTGTAGGCAAACCAACAAAACTTCTCACAGAAACTGATCCACAACCATCTTACCGATCAAAATCAAAGGCTGAAGAACATGGGTGATTCTCTACTTCAGGACGCCAAATCTTCAGCTCTTAAACACTCCAAAACTCACTGATTAAATTCACAGAAGGGTGAGAAAGGGTTGTCCATGCTCAGTTCTCTTCTCTGATTTTTTTCTGAATTTTTGCATGAGTTTTTCTCACAGATTTTTCACTTTTCTTTCTCTCTTTCTCTCTAAAATTTTCTCTGGTTTTTCTTGTGCAACAGGACGTCCAGAAGAGAGAAGAAGGTATTTTATAGCATGAGGGGTTGCTTCAGCTGAGGGTTTACTTAAACCAAAGCAAGTTGCTGTCCTTTCCCTCCTTTGAAGAAAGATTATTTTGTTTTTATTAAACAAGCAACCAGCTTGTGACTTTCATGTGACTTTAGTGAAGCAAGCAAGCAGGTAGGTGCAGCTCATGTGACTGATTTACTGAGAAAGCAAGCAGAATAGCTGGTGAAGGTATTAGACTGGTTGGAATTTAGTTAAGAAACTTAACGACAATTTCGGACAGTTTTCGACTAAAATTTTTCATCCTTCGAATCTCGTCTTGCTTTCAACTAAGCTTGCCTAGCTTAAATAAAATTCGACCAACATTATTAACACTCTACCAGAACTATCAATGAGAGGCCTTTCGACCACAAGACAGTCCCGTCGAGGAATTAATTCACCGGGTCAACTTTATTTTTAAATCTGATTGACCAACTCCAAACTCGTCGAGCGGAGTATTTCTCGACAAAAAATTAACTGGCTCGTGAGGGTTATTATATTCTTCCCCCCTTAAAAAAATTTGTCCCCGAATTCTCAAAACATAGCTGTACAGACTTTTACTGAACACTGGAGTCTCTGCAAGAAGTTTAAGATAACCAACTGTGAACTTATCCTCATATGCCCGTGTCAAAACAACTGATGGTTCTCCAAATACTTGAACTTTTACAAATTTTTCCTTTTCTCCAATCTTCCGATATGGTGCTCACCTATCCACAAAGGACCTTTAGGATAGGCTAAATAGGGTTACAAGTTTTCTGGTCTCAGCAGTTCTATCATACTGGGTCTGATATAAGATTACGCACAATCGGCTCACCAAAAGCATAACTAAAAGAAGTTCCGGTCAACAGATAACCATTTCAACTCTGAACAACTCGGTACATACCAAATAACAGATTTGCGGATTTCTCCAACTTTTCTAAAACAATTCTTTCTTTTCTGAGCAAACACATTCACGATAACCAATTCTTCATCGCACATAACTTTCACATACTGCGGTCTACATACTTCCTTTGACATCGTTGAATCTCTGAATACCATTACTTCTGAAACGTTTCTATCTGCTTTCCTCCAGTTCAATAACATGGAAATATGGAACGTCAGGTGATGTGCCATACGTGAAGGTAACATCTTCAGTCTGGTCAATGTCAACTTGATTAACCAGCAGTCTAACAAGATCACCACATGACCTATTTCAAGATCAGATGATCCATTGCAACAATCAAACAAGAACATGCACGATCAATCACGCTAACATGATTCAGACCAAGGGTGCCACTCTTAAATACACACACAAACACTTATTTCAGGAATGATTTCCCTTACAGTATTCCATACCCTTTTTATCTATCTGATATACTCTTCAAAAACTTCTGAACGACTCAATCTCACTGAAATTTTGCATATCCAAGTCTTGTTCTATTACTTTCTGATTTTCTTCTTTTGTCTAGTAACTGAGTAATCAACAAGTCCGCCTATACCAAACTTGATTTACCCACGAAGTGCTCTTGTATGATGACTTCACACTTTCTCTGTTAGTATATCTTCTGATCTCTTAACAACTTGAGCATTCCCATATGCCTTATGGTTATACCTTTTTCCTTGCACTCTTCAATCTTCCTTGGAGTTTACTTCACATCTGCTTAATTTTAGGTTGAATTTGGGTTCCTTCTCCCACATCTCCACTTTATGAACTTGTACATGACACAGTCCTCATACTATTCTTCAAAATTCTCTTCACCCAGTTCCTTCTATGAATTCCTTAGATTCTCATCCTTCAACTGAGTTCCTCAAATACGAATGAATAAGCCATCTTGATTTTCTACTTGCAATCTTAAAGATTCTCTATTCTCTCCTTATAAGGCGGCAAAATAAATCACTCCGAATTCCGCTTCATGATTCTTGAGATCCTACTCCATATCATCATTAATATCACTTCCTCTTAAAGCATAAGAAGCAATATTTGCTCTTCCTAAGGCTTCTTTGATCAGTGAAAACTTGCATCCTTTCTCCATATTGAAATGATCACTAAATTTGATATGCAACAGAACTGCCACCAACTCCAACTTGTGCATCAAATAGTTTTCCTTATGCTTCCTTAGCTCCCTTGATGCATAAACGATTACCATATCGTCTTGCATTAGCATTCACCTAGACCAACACATAATACATCCATGTAGTAGTATATGGCTGGTTAGGCTCATGCAAGTCTAAGATATGCATAGACGTAGATACTTCCTCTAACTAATTTCATACTTCATCAATACTTTTACTCCATTCCAAGGTAACACCATTCTTAGTCGATCAACTCATTGGTGGATATGGTTTCTAACTCTTGAACAAACTTCTGATGGTAACCGGCCAATCCACAGAACTTCGAATCTCGATAACTGAAATTGAGTACGACCATTATGTAGTAGTAGCGATCTTTTGTAAATATGCAACAACTCCTTGTTCCATTTACTGACTAAGGGATCTAACTTCCAATTTCCGTGCAGAAATATTTACTACAACGTGAAGCGTCCATCATACGTCCTTGGAATAAAACTGCGCCTTGCGACCGATCTTAACCATTCTTCAATTCTAGAACTTGATACTTGACCTTGATGGTCACGTCCTTGATTTTATACTCGAACATAACCGCAAACTCTGGTTCTTCTTCTTTACCACTGATATGGGTACACTCCACAAAAAATAACTAAGTCGAACGAAACCTTTCTCCAAACAAATCTTATGACTGCTACTTGAATTCGGCTAGAACCACTTGGATAGAGGCTATTGCAGCGAATCAAGGTTCAACCAGAATACTTGACGGGTTACTTCTGGATGTCAACAAATTTTCCACTTTCTTAAACATAGCTTCATGTTCCCTAGTTATCTAACTGTCCTCGATACTCTTCTTCTTGTTATTTTCTCTCCGCCCAATTATGATGATAATGGAATATGCCACTTCATCGTTTCCCAAAAGGTTCCGAACTCTCCAGACTGATCTGAGCGAGGCTCCAACACTTAGTAGAATACCACTGCAGGCCAACGGTAACTGGTCTTCTCTCAAAGACTTCCTTCCTCAACAACATCCTAATTGAGCTCGATAACTAGATAGCCAATCTCACTCTAGATAGAAACAAACCGCTCTAATGGAAGTACTAAGGAATGGGGATGGGATACGAAGGCATACCATAACTCTAAATGGCAGCCAGTACTTCCACGAATAAGAACAGTATACCTGAATTCACTAAAGTGAATCCTTCCTAAAAGAATGACACTACCCGAGAAATACATCTATGTGTTGTTCCCGCATCAAACACAATATGGACGGAAAATTCCGTCCATAGGCAAGGTCTCATACGATACCTTGATCACTCCTTCACTTATTTATTTAATCATTCATAAATTTTTAAAATGCACACAACACGCAATGGGATAAGAAGCAAACCTGTGATTGGACCTTTTCAGAGGTTTTGACAGTCCAGGCAACTATAAAGTGTAGGCTCTACCCAAATAGCCAAACACTTAGTTAGTGACTAATGGTAAGGAAAGCGAACAAGTTTAGCAATAGGTACCCTAGGTATAGGTAAAAAGATCGGGTAACTTCATGGGCCGTGGTAGGATAACCTCTGTACTCATTACTGGCACCACCGAAGCGCGAATGACGTAAGCGATCGAGGATTTTATATACTTGAACAATCATCACCTTACTCTCCTTGCTAGCCAAAACCAAAACAACTCAGGGTCCTCGGTCTTGATCTGATGAAATGTCCAACAAAAATTATCTCCATCGACTTTCTTGATTCATTACTTGAAACTAACCTTCTATCTGAATAGGTTGGAAAATAAACGGTCTGCATGACTTGGTTAATTTCTTCAGACATAATAGCTTCTTTAACATTCACGGCATACTCTAACATCTCCTCGAAGCTTTGAAACTCCATGGTCTTTTATCTACTCCAAAATTCTTGGCTAAGTTCCCAAAGATTTTCCGTATGATCTTTGGCTTATTCTCCAAACCATAATCGATGAATGAAATTCACTCGACCACATATCTCGATGCTGAAATTGCTGTATATGATTAACTCGACCTGAACCTCTTGGCGGAAAAATCCCACTGTACCAACTCCATAAACTCTCTGAAGAAAATATTTTTCTCAGAGTGTTGCATCCCAAATCTGCCTCAAGCCATAGTATACTTCGAACGGTTTAGTTCTTCTTCCGTATCTTGTGGTCCCACTACTTCTTTCTATCATAAGCTTTAAGGTGTCTTGTTGTCAACAGAAAGGTACATGTGTGTCCATCGTCTTGTACTACAGTTGAACCATCTCTTCCTCCAACGCTAAGCTCCAAACAAATGTTGAACAATTCAGGCTTGTACGGCTCTGTTTCTTGTACGTCTCAGCATAAGTTGGAGACTTGAGAAGCTGGAAGAATAAGTGCATCTAGGTGATCATGTGCAGTCGCATCGCTCTGAATCGGACCACAAACAATGCCCACCTTGACATCGATAACACACGAGTCCGGAGATGTATTCGATGTATCAATTCTGTCCCATATCTCTCTCTAAAGAATTGGCATCCCCCACTAGAATTCAAAAGAACGACAGGAAGGCATTACGTTACTGACTCTTAACAGGGTGGTAGTGAACCCCACCATGAGGGTAGCAAACTCGAGCCTGATAATACTAACATTGGTAAGTACAGACCACCCGTTCAATCTTGTCTCGGTGCTTCTGCTATGAAAAATCATTGTTAGGTAACTACCCATGACTATCTATCCCAAAATGAAGGAACAAGCCATCACATCCTAATTATCCTTGCGACTCATTTTGACTCGAAAAATATTTGAAACAAGTCCCATTCAAGCAACGTATAACCATGCTCTGATACCACCTATGTGACACCCCCGATCTGGTCTAAGTATAAGTTGACTCGACCAGCCGTGCAACAATCAAACAAGAACATGCACAGCCGATCACTCGTAACTGAAACCAAACAGAGAAGCCACAATGTGTACATAAACGACTAACCCGAAGTTCCCGAAATAAATCCAGGTACCTTAGGCCAACCGCCTAAGTACACATATCCTATTAGGTACAACCCGAGGCTTTACAACCTTAAGAGTAATACCCAATAGTTGGTTCGTCCGGACAAGGACTAATATCATTTGGAACCTGTACTTTAAAAACATTCTTTATACACTATATACTTATTCATTTAAAAGAATCTTACAAAATCTTATAGATTAACCTCGAGGTTTTCGGTCAACAAACCTTATACATAAAGTATATCAAAACGACTGCAAGGATAATAAAACTACCGCTGGCTAATGCCGTTCCTTCCCGTCCTAGAGTAAAGGTCTCCAACCTACTGGTTACCTGCATATCAAATGAGTCATGAGTAACTAGTTTACTCAGTGAGTCTAATCCCACACCCAAACACATATCAATAGTATCCCGAGCAAGCGACACCATTTGAATCCAGTGGAATTATATTCCATAATTAATATAATTATAAGGCCTCTCAATCCATCCATGTGAATCTATCTTAAACATCACCTCCACGATACCCGCCAATCACTCACTCTTAAAATATATATATGCTAAACCCGGAAAACCACCAAGGCTATCCAAGCCTAACGGGGAATAAATATAACCATCATCTCAATCAGATATTCCAAGATAGAACATCTAACGCTGCATGCAGTTACACGGCCTCCAGGGTGCAACCCCATCATCGTGTCTTCATGACCTTGATCCATATCGCATGACCAATTCACAGCAATGCAGGACTTTCAGGAGAGTGAGTATACAATAAGACTTCACATGATTCACACTTATTAATAGAACACTTATAGATTAGTACTTGAGAACAAGTACTAAGACTCGGGATAACCTCAAAGAATTATTCTTATTAATTCTTAAGTATTTTAACTAGATAAATACTTCATATAAAAATATAGATCAAGAGATAATACTTAATCAATCAACCATAATCCTTAATTAATTCATGATTAATCCTTAATTAATCAATGATTATCCCTTAATTAATTCATGATTAATTCTTAATTAATCATCCATATTCAATATGCAATCATGCATACTCATTCATAATTCATTTATCATCTATCTAGACTCACCTTTAAATCCATGAGATTGGCTAAGGAAGACTAGACTCGAGCTCAAGCTAATCACACTTCACTTCTGGATCACTCTCGGTTCAGAACCATCACAAGGATCCGGCTGATCCGAATACGCTCCTTGGCCATCTGAATTCAAAACATAACAGTTGGAACATAAGGTTCACTTGTCTGGTTCAAGAAGAAACTCAACTCAGTTCATAACATTTCAGTTCAGTTCTCTCATATCAGTTCGGTTCAAGACAGATTGATACCATGTTCAGCTCGGTTCAAGCTTTAACAATTTAACTCGGTTCATATCAGCTTAGTTCATGCTCAGCTAACTCCGGTTCTAATCAGTTGCCAACAGCTTAACTCGGTTATACTCAGACGACATCAGTTCAAGACAATTTCAGACCATAGACAGCTCGGCTCAGATCAGATCAGAACATACTCAGCTCAATTCAGTTCTAAACAAGATCAAATCAGTTCGGTTTAATTCCCATAATTCTTATCAGTTCGTCTACTGGTTCTATGAGTGATTAAATCATAAACCAACCAAGACTGAAGAGAACAAGACCTTAGACAACTGATCCTGACAGGTTAACCAACATACAGCAATTGGTTCTCATCAAAACATGGCTGAATCAAGAAGCTGAAGCTTACCGGTTTTACTCAACTAATTAAACTTGACTGGTTGTCTCTCTTCAAGCTAACCACGAATTTACCTGATCAACACCACAAGAATCCATGGTTGGATTTATTCAGAATTTATCTCCAGTGTAGGCAAACCAACAAAACTTCTCACAGAAACTGATCCACAACCATCTTACCGATCAAAATCAAAGGCTGAAGAACATGGGTGATTCTCTACTTCAGGACGCCAAATCTTCAGCTCTTAAACACTCCAAAACTCACTGATTAAATTCACAGAAGGGTGAGAAAGGGTCGTCCATGCTCAGTTCTCTTCTCTGATTTTTTTCTGAATTTTTGCATGAGTTTTTCTCACAGATTTTTCTCTTTTCTTTCTCTCTTTCTCTCTGAAATTTTCTCTGGTTTTTCTTGTGCAACAGGACGTCCAGAAGAGAGAAGAAGGTATTTTATAGCATGAGGGGTTGCTTCAGCTGAGGGTTTACTTAAACCAAAGCAAGTTGCTGTCCTTTCCCTCCTTTGAAGAAAGATTATTTTGTTTTTATTAAACAAGCAACCAGCTTGTGACTTTCATGTGACTTTAGTGAAGCAAGCAAGCAGGTAGGTGCAGATCATGTGACTGATTTACTGAGAAAGCAAGCAGAATAGCTGGTGAAGGTATTAGACTGGTTGGAATTTAGTTAAAAACTTAACGACAATTTCGGACAGTTTTCGACTAAAATTTCTCATCCTTCGAATCTCGTCTTGCTTTCAACTAAGCTTGCCTAGCTTAAATAAAATTCGACCAACATTATTAACACTCTACCAGAACTATCAATGAGAGGCCTTTCGACCACAAGACAGTCCCGTCGAGGAATTAATTCACCGGGTCAACTTTATTTTTAAATCTGATTGACCAACTCCAAACTCGTCGAGCGGAGTTTTTCTCGACCAAAAATTAACTGCCTTGTGAGGGTTATTATAACGGACGTCCTGGGTGTGCTGACGGATACACACGGACACACACAGACAGCCACAGACGACGTCCTTTGTGTGCTGACGGACAGCCACGGACCGCCACGGACGTCCTGTGTGTGCTGGCGGACACCCACAGACGTCCTGTGTGTACTGAACAGACAACCCACGTGGGGCAAAATCACCCAAACAGTCCACGAGAAGGGCCAGCGTAATGAGTCCAAGGACCAACGTGCTGATATGTGTACTGATGGACAGCCACGGACGTCCTGTGTGTGCTGACGGACAAACACGGACGTTCTGTGTGTGCTGACGGACACACACGGACGTCCTTTGTGCGCTGACGGACACGCACGGACCTCCTGGGTGTACTGAACAGACAGCCCACATAGGCCAAAATCACCCAAACAGTCCATGGGACGGGCCAGCGTGCTGAGTCAAAGGACCAACGTGCTGAGTCAAAGGACCAACGTGCTGAGTCAAAGGACCAACGTGCTCATATGTGTACTAATGGACAGCCACAGACGTCCTGTGTGTGCTGACGGACACACACAGACAGCCACGGACGTCCTGTGTGTGTTGACAAACAGCCACGGACAGCCACAGACGTCCTGTGTGTGCTGGCGGACACCCACGGACGTCCTGTGTGTACTGAACAGACAGCCCACGTGGGCCAAAATCACCCGAACACTCCACGGGAAGGGCCAGCGTGCTGAGTCCAAGGACCAACATGCTGATATGTGTACTGATGGACAGCCACGAACGTCCTGTGTATTCTGACGGACACACATGGACACACACGGACACACACGGACACACACACACAGCCACAGACGTCCTGTGTGTGCTGAAGGACACACACGTACGTCCTGTTTGTGCTGACGGACACCCACGGACGTCCTGTGTGTGCTGATGGACACACACGGACAGCCACATACGTCCTGTGTGTGCTGACGGACAACCACAGACAGCCACGGACGACCTGTGTGTGCTGGCGGACACCCACGGACATCCTATGTGTACTTAACAAATAGCCCACGTGGGCCAAAATCACCCAAACAGTCCACGGGAAGGGCCAGCATGGTGAGTCCAAGGACCAACGTGCTGATATGTGTAATAATGGACAGCCACAGACATCATGTGTGTGTGCTGACGGACACACACACAGACACGAACGGACAGCCACATACGTCCTATGTGTGCTGACGGACAGCCACAGACGTCATGTGTGTGCTGGCGAACACCCACGAATGTCCTGTGTGTATTGAACAGACAGCCCACGTGGGCCAGAATCACCCAAACAGTCCACGGGAAGGGCCAGCGTGCTGAGTCCAAGGATCAACGTGCTGATATGTGTACTGATGGACAGCCACGGACGTCCTGCGAGTGCTGACGGACACACACAGACGTCCTGTGTGTGCTGATGGACACACACGGACGTCCTGTTTGTGCTGACGGACACCCACAGACGTCCTGTGTGTGCTGACGGACACACACGGACACACACGGACAGCCACAGACGTCCTGTGTGTGCTGACGGACAGCCACAGACAGCCACGGACGATCTGTGTGTGCAGGCGGACACCCACGGACGTCCTGTGTGTACTGAACAAACAGCCTACGTGGGCCAAAATCACCCAAACAGTCCACGGGAAGGGCCAGCGTGCTGAGTCCAAGGACCAACGTTCTGATATCTGTACTGATGGACAGCCACGGACGTCCTGTGTGTGCTGACGGACACACACGAACAGCCACGGACGACCTGTATGTGCTGAAGGACACACACGGACGTCCTGATTGTGCTGACGGACACCCACAGACGTTATGTGTGTGCTGACGGACACACACAGACAGCCGTGGACGTCATGTGTGTGCTGACAGACAGCCACAGACAGCCACAAACGTCCTGTGTGTGCTGGCGGACACCCACGGACGTCCTGTGTGTACTGAACAAACAGCCCACATGGGCCAAAATAGCCCAAACAGTCCACGGGAAGGGCCAGCGTGCTGAGTCCAAGGACCAACGTGCTGATATGTGTACTGATGGAAAGCCACGGACGTCCTGTGTGTGCTGACGGACACACACAGACACACACGGACAGCCACAGACGTCCTGTGTGTGCTGACGGACAGCCACAAACAGCCACAAACGACCTGTGTGTGCTGGCGGACACCCACGGACGTCCTTTGTGTACTGAACAAACAGCCCACGTGGGCCAAAATCACCCAAACAGTCCACGGGAAGGGCCAGAGTGCTGAATCCAAGGACCAACGTGCTGATATGTGTACTGATGGACAGCCACGGACGTCCTGTGTGTGCTGATGGACACAAACGGACAGCCCCGGACGTCCTGTTTGTGCTGATGGACACACACAGATGTTCTGTGTGTGCTGACGGACACACACGGACGTCCTGTGTGTGCTGACAGACACCCACGGACGTCCTGTGTGTACTGAACAGAGAGCCCACATGGGCCAAAATACCCAAACAGTCCACGGGAAGGGCCAGCGTGCTGAGTCAAAGGACCAACGTGCTGATATGTGTACTGATGGACAGCCACGAACGTCTTGTGTGTGCTGACGAACACACACGGACAGCCACGGACGTCCTGTGTGTGTTGACGGACTGCCACGGACAGCCACAGACGTCCTGTGTGTGCTGGCGGACACCCACGGACGTCCTGTGTGTACTGAACAGACAGCCCACGTACGCCAAAATCACCCGAACAGTCCACGGGAAGGATCAGTGTGCTAAGTCCAAGGACCAACGTGCTGATATTTGTACTGATGGACAGCCACGGATGTCCTGTGTTTGCTGACGGACACACACGGACAGCCACGGACGTCCTGTGTTTGCTGACGGACACACACAGACGTCCTTTGTGTGCTGACGGACACTGATCGACCATGAATTTTACCCATTTCTAGCCATGGTCTATAGGTTTTTTTTAATATATATTTACTACAATATAGAGTCTATTTAGAGTATTTACAGGTTCAGGTACGTTCTGGAGAAATATGGTGATTTTGGTATATTTTGGAGCCTTTTAAGTGCAGAGCTGCGCAGACGCGTCAGATGTTTAGCTATGGATGGAGACCTTTCCACCGTTAGATTGAGCCCATCTTTTTACACAAGATAGATCTTTGCGCTCATTTTCCAATGCCACCGGTCTTAGATCACCCAAACAGTCCACGGGAAGGGCCAGCGTGCTGAGTCCAAGGACCAACGTTCTGATATCTGTACTGATGGACAGCCACAGACGTCCTGTGTGTGCTGACGGACACACACGGACACGAACGGACAGCCACAGACGTCCTGTGTGTTCTGATGGACAGCCACAGACGTCTTGTGTCTGCTGGCGGACACTCACAGACGTCCTGTGTGTACTGAACAAACAGCCCACGTGGGCTAAAGTCACCCAAACAGTCCACGGGAAGGGCCAGCATGCTGAGTCCAAGGACCAACAAGCTGATATGTGTATTGATGGACAGCCACGAATGTCCTATGTGTGTGCTGACGGACACACACAGACACAAACGGACAGCCACAGACGTCCTGTGTGTGCTGACGGACAGACACGGACGTCCTGTGTGTGCTGGCGGACACCCACGGACGTCCTGTGTGGACTGAACAGACAGCGCACGTGGGCCAAAATCATCCAAACAGTCCACGAGAAGGGTCACCGTTGCTGAGTCCAAGGACCAACGTGCTGATATGTGTACTGATGGACAGCAACGGACGTCCAGTGTGTGTTGACGGACACCCACAGACGTCCTGTGTGTGCTGACAGACACACACGGACACACATGGACAGCCACGGACGTCCTGTGTGTGCTGACAGACAGCCACAGACAGCCACAGACGACCTGTGTGTGCTGGCGGACAACCACAGACGGCCTGTGGGTACTGAACAAACAGCCCACGTGGGCCAAAATCACCCAAACAGTCCACAGGAAGGGCCAGCGTGCTGAGTCCAAGGACCAATGTGCTGATATGTGTACTGATGGACAGCCACGGACGTCCTGTGTGTGCTGACGAACAGCCACAGACAGACAGCCACGGACACACACGGACGTCCTTTGTGTGCTTACGGGCCCCCACAGATGTCCTGTGTGTACTGAACAGACAGTCCACATGGGCCAAAATCACTCAAACAGTCCACGGGATGGGCCAGCATGCTGAGTCAAAATGATGAGGCCATCCAAGTAGAGGTTCCCATAGTTAGGCGCGGTCCGACTACCCGGAGTGGGACCAGGGCCTTGCGAGAAGGTTTCACCAAAGCTGTCCAGCATATCCTTGATCAAGATGGACAGACTGACCAGGACCAGCTGCTGATTGAGAAGATGGTCCAGCTGAAGATTCAAGATCAAGCCGGCCCAAAGGAGGTTCAGGACGCGGCCGACCCGATCCAGTTCAGACTCAACCAAGCCGGATTTCTCATTTCCACATCCGAGCTTGGTCCAGAATCAGTTTCCATTTCATCCACTCCAACTCTTCCCGGTTCTGAGATCTAGCCAACTACCAAGGGGAGTAGCATGTGTTGTACTCTTTTTCCTCACCAGGTTTTGTCCCATTGGGTTTTCTTGGTAAGGTTTTAATGAGGCAACATGCAAGCATGCTATTAGCCTTGGTCTAGGCCTTCTCAAACCGACAACCAGATGTCTGGTTTATTTTAATTTATTTGGTTAAGACATTGGGCTAATGTTTCAGCCTCATTTTCGGCCAGCTTGTTTAAGGCGTTATATCTTTGAGTCCCATAAGGGGTAAACCCTATATAACTCCATGAAGTTGGCAATTTTTGCCTAAGTCTTTTATGAAATAATTTTTGCCTTTGCAAACCTAAAACCCTAAGTCTTTTTCTGTGAGAAACAAGAGAGAGCAGCCGAATCTTATCAAGCTTCAAACCACCAAGCTTGTGGTGATTCTTCACCTCCATTCCATCCATCGATTTGCCTTGAGAGTGATACACATCCAGCAAGCCAAATCCCATAGCTATCCACCTCCATCCACTGTTCTTGTTGAGAGAGATACACATCCAGCAACAAGGATCCATCCCCCATACTTCTATCCTTCTTTTATTTTGTTTTATCTTGCATCATATAGTTCTAGAATTTTTCCATTCATTATAAAAACCCATAAAAAGTCATATTTGCTTCTGTTCTTCATTAATCATATTGTTTACTTTCTGTTCATTATTCTGATTCATAAAAACTCATAAAAATAGCATCCTTTTGTTTCAGGAACCAGATCGGCCATCTCCCACTCCATCGCG
The DNA here is from genome assembly GCF_000309985.2 of Brassica rapa. Lineage (NCBI taxonomy): Eukaryota > Viridiplantae > Streptophyta > Magnoliopsida > Brassicales > Brassicaceae > Brassica > Brassica rapa. The sequence goes on from NW_022611035.1 coordinate 45,291, forward strand.
TCCGTCTAGCCGTCCCACAGCCATCCGTCCGTCCTGTCCAGTCCGAGTTCTCGAACCTCAGACCGTCCGTCCGTGCAGTCTGATTCTGGGCCTGTATCATTTTGGTATCAGAGCTCAAAGCTCCTACACCTTCGGTTGTATCCTATCCTTCTGACTTTTAGTTGTTTGGTTTCATTCTTTTTGAATTTAAAAAAAAAAAAAATTGCATTTGTTCTTGCTGTTCTTGGCGAGTTCAAAACTGGTTTCTTGGCATTTCTTTCGATCCATGTTTCTTGCATCCTTCATTCCATCGATTTTTTTTACTTTCCTTTTTCGGATTTCCATTTAATTGCATTTAATATTTCCTTGGCTTGCACTTCAAGTTTTTCCCATTTTAAAAAAAAAGAAATATTGTTCTTTCCATTTTTAAATTTTCGAAACTTAACTTAAAAAAAAAAGAAGTTTTACATTCATTGCATACCTATTTAGATATATTTTCCCTTTCTCTTTGATCCTTTGCAGATCACTCTTTCTTTCTTCCTCTCTTGTCGCAGAAGACATGGGGGCCTAAATGGTGCACCAACACAAGCCGAGATCAATGCTCAGCTGATGGCTAACCATGCTGAACTCCAAGCCGCCCTGGCTACTGTGACTGAGCAGCTGGCTCAGATAGCAGGAAGGGATCGAGCTAATGTTCCACGGCCAAGAAGGAGAAACCAACCCATTCCGGAAGAACAACAGTCCCAATCCAGTGAGGACAACTCGGACACTGACCATACCGAACCAGAAGAACCGCGGCGTGAACGAGCCGGACGTGGGAACCGAAAGGAGTATCGGGTCCAAGGCGATGCAAGCCCGGTCCGAAGGAGATTCAGAGACGATGAAGTAGCTTGGCAGGGAGGCAAGTATCTCATACTTACTCCTCCGACCTTTGCTGGAAAGGTTGACCCGGACGCCTACATCGAATGGGAGAGGCGCATGGAGTACATCTTTGAGTACTACCGCTATACCGAGGCCAAGAAGATCGCTTTAGCCGCAGCCCAACTGACGGACAATGCCCTAACCTGGTGGGACAGGGAAGGAGCCGAGGTTGGCAGAGTCTATAGGATCCAGACTTGGGATGAGATGCGAGCTAAGCTCCGTGCAAGGTATATTCCCTCATACTATCAGCAGGACTTACTAAAACGTTTTCGCAAGTTGTCTCAGGGTGCTAGGTCCGTAGAGGAGTACTTTGAGGAGTTTGAGGCTCTCAAGAACAAGCTCAGGACGCGCGAGACCGAAGAGGTTATGATGGCTCAGTTCTTAGAAGGCCTTCAAGACCGCATCGCTCGCAAGGTGGAGAGGCAGACCTACGTCAACTTCAATGATCTCCTCCACTATGCCATACAGGCCGAGCAGCACATTAAAAGGAAGAACGCCTCTAGTGCCAGGAACAAGACGCCATGGGCTTCATCCGGATCCAAAGGGGCTGAGAAGAACAAATCCATTGAAGTGGAAAACCGGTTCAAGAAGAGCCAATCCGACCAGTCCAAACCAGGTTCATCCGAACCAGGTAAGGGACAAACCCAAGCTCAAAGAACTCGTGATATTACTTGTTTCAAATGTCAGGGGACGGGGCACTACACCAGGGACTGTCCGAACAAGCGTGTCATGATCCTTAAGGCAGACGGCGAGTATGAGTCCCAAGACGAGGCCGATGTAGAGATGGCTGACTCAGGTGACGAGATAGTGGACTATGCTGAAACTGGTGAGCTGCTGGTGGTCAGACGAGCCCTCAGTGCTCTCTTTGATCCAGAAACCGTCCAACGAGAGAACATCTTTCATACTAGATGTAGCGTGGAAGGCAAGGTATGTAGTCTAATTATTGATGGTGGCTCTTGCACTAACGTGGCCAGCAGGTACCTTGTTGTAAAGTTAGGACTAGCAAAGTTGCCACACCCCAGGCCATACAAGCTCAAGTGGCTCAATGATGAGACGGAGCTTAAAATCTCGGAGCAAGTTGTTGTTTCCTTTTGTATTGGTAAGTACCAGGACCAGGTGAAGTGTGATGTGGTTCCTATGCAAGCCGGCCATCTACTGTTAGGGAGGCCTTGGCAGTTTGACAAGGAGACCATTCACCATGGGAGGACTAACATCTACAGCTTTACCCACAACAACAAGAAGCACAGCCTGGCTCCTCTCAGTCCACAAGAGGTGTACGAGATGCAAAGGGCCATGGATCAGTCTGGATTGTTTAGTAAAACTAACCTTTACATCTCTTCTAGTAAATTGATTAAATCATTGCAGCAGGACACACAGGTGCTACTAATGGTTTTCAAGGAAGGTTGTTTTGCAGGCTTTGAGGCACCAGATTGTCCAGCTGAGATGCAAGAACTAATGGACCAGTACAAGGACGTGTTCCCTGAAGAGATACCAGCCGGCTTACCACCCCTCCGAGGCATCGAACATCAGATAGACTTTGTGCCAGGCGCCCCACTTCCAAACCGAGCCGCATACCGAGTCAATCCGGAGGAGGCTAAGGAGCTGGAGAGACAGGTCCAAGACCTCATGGACAAGGGGTACATTCGAGAGAGTCTCAGCCCATGTGCAGTTCCCGTCCTATTGGTGCCTAAGAAGGATGGAACATGGCGTATGTGTGTTGATTGCCGAGCCATCAACAACATCACCATAAAATATCGGTACCCATTCCTAGACTTGATGATATGTTAGATGAACTGAGTGGTTCCACCGTGTTTTCTAAGATTGATCTAGGAGTGGCTATCACCAAGTTCGGATGAAGGAGGGAGACGAGTGGAAGACTGCTTTCAAGACCAAGCAAGGCTTGTATGAGTGGCTGGTGATGCCCTTTGGTCTTACCAACGCCCCTAGCACCTTCATGAGGCTTATGAACGAGGTTCTAAGGCCTTACATTGGTAAATTTGTGGTTGTCTATTTTGATGACATATTGATCTATAGTCAGTGCTTATCCGATCACATTAGTCATGTAGAACAGGTTTTGAAGGCTCTCAGGCAGGAAGGACTCTTTGCCAATCTCAAGAAGTGTGTATTTTGCACTGACCAGTTAATATTTTTAGGCTTTGTTGTGAGCTCACAGGGTTTGAAGGTCGATGAGGAGAAGATCAAGGCCATCCAAGACTGGCCCACACCACCACTATTGGGCAGTCCGAAGTTTCCATGGCCTAGCCAGCTTCTATAGGCGATTTGTCAAGGACTTCAGCACCATTGCTGCACCCATGACCTCAGTGATCAAGAAGAATGTATTCTTTGTTTGGGACCCTGCCCAAGAGGAGTCTTTCAACAAGCTTAAATATAGTTTAACTCATGCCCCTTTCTTACACTCCTGATTTTAATAAAACTTTTGAGATTGAGTGTGATGCATCAGGTACAGGCATGGAGCTGTCCTCACTCAAGGGGGCCGACCAGTGGCATTCTTTTAGTGAGAAACTGAGTGGAGCTGCCCTACACTACCCACCTATGACAAAGAGCTATACGCTCTAGTAAGGTCCCTTGAAACTTGGCAGCATACCTTTTGTCTAAGGAACTTGTTATTCATACAGATCATGAGACACTTAAGCACTTGAGGGGACAGACCACACTCAAGAAGAGGCACGCCAGATGGCTCGAGTTCGTGGAGACCCGTTCCCTATGTGATCAAGTACAGAAGGGCAAGGACAATGTGGTGCCGATGCACTGTCCCGGAGACACACTCTCATTGTGACCATGGAGCCAAGATCATGGGTTTCGAACATATTAAAGAATCTTATGCCACTGATCTTGATTTTAATGAAGTTTTCAGGAACACTGAGAAGGGGGCTTTTGGGGCCATATTACCAGCATGAGTGTTCCTGTTCAAGGGAAAACGGCTGTGCATTCCCAAAGGAGCCATGAGGGAACTGCTGGTTCGGGAGGCCCTGGTGGCGGCCTCATGGGACACTTTGGTCGGGACAGACTTGAGTGTCCTAACTGAACATTTCTTTGGCCAAACATGAGAGGGGCGGGATGTGGAGAGCATATGCGCCAAGTGCACTACTTGCCTTAAAACCAAGTCCAGGTCACATCCTTACGGTTTACAAATGCCATTACCGATTCCTAACCACCCTTGGTAGACATTTCTATGGACTTTGTGCTGGGTTTACCCAAGATAACCACAAGGATTCCATTTTTGTAGTGGTAGACAGGTTCTCCAAGACACCACTAATGATGCCACTCAGACCGCCGACCTATTCTTCAAAGAAGTGGTCCGACTACATGGTGTAATGATGAGGCCATCCAAGTAGAGGTTCCCATAGTTAGGCGCGGTCCGACTACCCGGAGTGGAACCAGGGCCTTGCGAGAAGGTTTCACCAAAGCTGTCCAGCATATCCTTGATCAAGATGGACAGGCTGACCTGGACCAGCTGCTGATTGAGAAGATGGTCCAGCTGAAGATTCAAGATCAAGCGGCGCCCAAAGGAGGTTCAGGACGCGGCCGACCCGATCCAGTTCAGACTCAACCAAGCCGGATTTCTCATTTCCACATCCGAGCTTGGTCCAGACTCAGTTTCCATTTCATCCACTCCAACTCTTCCCGGTTCTGAGATCTAGCCAACTACCAAGGGGAGTAGCATGTGTTGTACTCTTTTTCCTTACCAGGTTTTGTCCCATTGGGTTTTCTTGGTAAGGTTTTAATGAGGCAACATGCAAGCATGCTATTAGCCTTGGTCTAGGCCTTCTCAAACCGACAACCAGATGTCTGGTTTATTTTAATTTATTTGGTTAAGACATTGGGCTAATGTTTCAGCCTCATTTTCGGCCAGCTTGTTTAAGGCCTTTTTATCTTTGAGTCCCATAAGGGGTAAACCCTATTAACTCCATGAAGTTGGCGATTTTGCCTAAGTCTTTTATGAAATACTTTTGCCTTTGCAAACCTAAAACCCTAAGTCTTTTTCTGTGAGAAACAAGAGAGAGCAGCCGAATCTTATCAAGCTTCAAACCACCAAGCTTGTGGCGATTCTTCACCTCCATTCCATCCATCGATTTGCCTTGAGAGTGATACACATCCAGCAACCCAAATCCGAGAGCTATCCACCTCCATCCACGGTTCTTGTTGAGAGAGATACACATCCAGCAACAAGGATCCATCCCCCATACTTCTATCCTTCTTTTATTTTGTTTTATCTTGCATCATATAGTTCTAGATTTTTCCATTCATTATAAAAACCCATAAAAAGTCATATTTGCTTCTGTTCTTCATTAATCATATTGTTTACTTTCTGTTCATTATTATTCATAAAAACTCATAAAAATAGCATCCTTTTGTTTCAGGAACCCGATCGACCACCTCCCACTCCATCGCGTCCGTCTAGCCGTCCCATAGCCGTCCGACCGTCCTGTCCAGTCCGAGTTCTCGAACCCCAGACCGTCCGTCCGGGCAGTCTGATTCTCGGCCTGTATCATTTTGGTATCAGAGCTCAAAGCTCCTACACCTTCGGTTGTATCCTATCCTTCTGACTTTTAGTTGTTTGGTTTCATTCTTTTTGAATAAAAAAAAAAAAATTGCATTTGTTCTTGCTGTTCTTGGCGAGTTCAAACTGGTTTCTGCATGTCTTTCGATCCATGTTTCGTGCATCCTTCATTCATCGATTTTTTTACTTTTTCTTTTTCGGATTCCATTTAATTGCATTTAATATTTCCTTGGCTTGCACTTCAAGTTTTTCCCATTTAAAAAAAAAAGAAATATTGTTCTTCTTTTCCATTTTTAAATTTTTGAAACTTAACTTAAAAAAAAAAGAATTTTACATTCATTGCATACCTATTTAGATATATTTTTCCTTTCTCTTTGATCCTTTGCAGATCACTCTTTCTTCTTCCTCTCTTGTCGCAGGAGACTGGGAGACCTAAATGGTGCACCAACACAAGCGAGATCAATGCTCAGCTGATGGCTAACCATGCTGAACTCCAAGCCGCCCTGGCTACTGTGACTGAGCAGCTGGCTCAGATAGCAGGAAGGGATCGAGCTAATGTTCCACTGCCAAGGAGGAGAAACCAACCCATTCCGGAAGAACAACAGTCCCAATCCAGTGAGGACAAACTCGGACACTGACCGTACCGAACCAGAAGAGCCGCGGCGTGAACGGCCGGACGTGGGAACCGACGGAGTATTGGGTCCAAGGCGATGCAAGCCCGGTCCGAAGGAGATTCAGAGACGATGAAGTAGCTTGGCAGGAGGCAAGGATCTCAAACTTACTCCTCCACCTTTGCTGGAAAGGTTGACCGACGACGCCTACATCGAATGGGAGAGGCGCATGGAGTACATCTTTGAGTACTACCGCTATACCGAGGCCAAGAAGATCGCTTTAGCCGCAGCCCAACTGACGGACAATGCCCTAACCTGGTGGGACAGGGACAGTAGCCGAGGTTGGCAGAGTCTATAGGATCGAGACTTGGGATGAGATGCGAGCTAAGCTCCGTGCAAGGTATATTCCCTCATACTATCAGCGGGACTTACTAAAACGTTTTCGCAAGTTGTCTCAGGGTACTAGGTCCGTAGAGGAGTACTTTGAGGAGTTTGAGGCTCTCAAGAACAAGCTCAGGACGCGCGAGACCGAAGAGGTTATGATGGCTCAGTTCTTGAAGGCCTTCAAGACCGCATCGCTCGCAAGGTGGAGAGGCAGACCTACGTCAACTTCAATGATCTCCTCCACTATGCCATCAGGCCGAGCAGCACATTAAAAGGAAGAACGCCTCTAGTGCCAGGAACAAGACGCCATGGGCTTCATCCGGATCCAAAGGGGCTGAGAAGAACAAATCCATTGAAGTGGAAAACCGGTTCAAGAAGAGCCAAACCGACCAGTCCAAACCAGGTTCATCCGAACCAGGTAAGGGACAAACCCAAGCTCAAAGAACTCGTGATATTACTTGTTTCAAATGTCAGGGGAAGGGGCACTACGCCAGGGACTGTCCGAACAAGCGTGTCATGATCCTTAAGGCAGACGGCGAGTATGAGTCCCAAGACGAGGCCGATGTAGAGATGGCTGACTCAGGTGACGAGATAGTGGACTATGCTGAAACTGGTGAGCTGCTGGTGGTCAGACGAGCCTCAGTGCTCTCTTTGATCCAGAAACCGTCCAACGAGAGAACATCTTCATACTAGATGTAGCGTGGAAGGCAAGGTATGTAGTCTAATTATTGATGGTGGCTCTTGCACTAACGTGGCCAGCAGGGACCTTGTTGAAAAGTTAGGACTAGCAAAGTTACCACACCCCAGGCCATACAAGCTCAAGTGGCTCAATGATGAGACGGAGCTTAAAATCTCGGAGCAAGTTGTTGTTTCCTTTTGTATTGGTAAGTACCAGGACCAGGTGAAGTGTGATGTGGTTCCTATGCAAGCCGGCCATCTACTGTTAGGGAGGCCTTGGCAGTTTGACAAGGAGACCATTCACCATGGGAGGACTAACATCTACAGCTTTACCCACAACAACAAGAAGCACAGCCTGGCTCCTCTCAGTCCACAAGAGGTGTACGAGATGCAAAGGGCCATGGATCAGTCTGGATTGTTTAGTAAAACTAACCTTTACATCTCTTCTAGTAAATTGATTAAATCATTGCAGCAAGACACACAGGTGCTACTAATGGTTTTCAAGGAAGGTTGTTTTGCAGGCTTTGAGGCACCAGATTGTCCAGCTGAGATGCAAGAACTAATGGACCAGTACAAGGACGTGTTCCCTGAAGAGATACCAGCCGGCTTACCACCCCTCCGAGGCATCGAACATCAGATAGACTTTGTGCCAGGCGCCCCACTTCCAAACCGAGCCGCATACCTAGTCAATCCGGAGGAGGCTAAGGAGCTGGAGAGACAGGTCCAAGACCTCGTGGACAAGGGGTACATTCGAGAGAGTCTCAGCCCATGTGCAGTTCCCGTCCTATTGGTGCCTAAGAAGGATGGAACATGGCGTATGTGTGTTGATTGCCGAGCCATCAACAACATCACCATAAAATATCGGTACCCCATTCCTAGACTTGATGATATGTTAGATGAACTGAGTGGTTCCACCGTGTTTTCCAAGATTGATCTTAGGAGTGGCTATCACCAAGTTCGGATGAAGGAGGGAGACGAGTGGAAGACTGCTTTCAAGACCAAGCAAGGCTTGTATGAGTGGCTGGTGATGCCCTTTGGTCTTACCAACGCCCCTAGCACCTTCATGACGCTTATGAACGAGGTTCTAAGGCCTTACATTGGTAAATTTGTGGTTGTCTATTTTGATGACATATTGATCTATAGTCAGTGCTTATCCGATCACATTAGTCATGTAGAACAGGTTTTGAAGGCTCTCAGGCAGGAAGGACTCTTTGCCAATCTCAAGAAGTGTGTATTTTGCACTGACCAGTTAATATTTTTAGGCTTTGTTGTGAGCTCACAGGGTTTGAAGGTCGATGAGGAGAAGATCAAGGCCATCCAAGACTGGCCCACACCACCACTATTGGGCAAGTCCGAAGTTTCCATGGCCTAGCCAGCTTCTATAGGCGGTTTGTCAAGGACTTCAGCACCATTGCTGCACCCATGACCTCAGTGATCAAGAAGAATGTATCCTTTGTTTGGGGCCCTGCCCAAGAGGAGTCTTTCAACAAGCTTAAATATAGTTTAACTCATGCACCCGTTCTTACACTCCCTGATTTTAATAAAACTTTTGAGATTGAGTGTGATGCATCAGGTACAGGCATTGGAGCTGTCCTCACTCAAGGGGGCCGACCAGTGGCATTCTTTAGTGAGAAACTGAGTGGAGCTGCCCTCAACTACCCAACCTATGACAAAGAGCTATACGCTCTAGTAAGGTCCCTTGAAACTTGGCAGCATTACCTTTTGTCTAAGGAATTTGTTATTCATACAGATCATGAGACACTTAAGCACTTGAGGGGACAGACCACACTCAAGAAGAGGCACGCCAGATGGCTCGAGTTCGTGGAGACCTTTCCCTATGTGATCAAGTACAAGAAGGGCAAGGACAATGTGGTGGCCGATGCACTGTCCCGGAGACACACTCTCATTCTGACCATGGACGCCAAGATCATGGGTTTCGAACATATTAAAGAATCTTATGCCACTGATCTTGATTTTAATGAAGTTTTCAGGAACACTGAGAAGGGGGCTTTTGGGCCATATTACCAGCATGAGGGATTCCTGTTCAAGGGAAAAAGGCTGTTCATTCCCAAAGGAGCCATGAGGGAACTGCTGGTTCAGGAGGCCCATGGTGGCGGCCTCATGGGACACTTTGGTCGGGACAAGACCTTGAGTGTCCTAACTGAACATTTCTTTTGGCCAAACATGAAGAGGGATGTGGAGAGCATATGCGCCAAGTGCACTACTTGCCTTAAAACCAAGTCCAGGTCACATCCTTACGGTTTACAAATGCCATTACCGATTCCTAACCACCCTTGGGTAGACATTTCTATGGCCTTTGTGCTGGGTTTACCCAAGATAAACCACAAGGATTCCATTTTTGTAGTGGTAGACAGGTTCTCCAAGATGGCCCATTTCATAGCCTGTAACACCACTAATGATGCCACTCAGACCGCCGACCTATTCTTCAAAGAAGTGGTCCGACTACATGGTGTTCCTCGAACCATTGTGTCTGACCGTGATGCCAAGTTCCTTAGCCATTTCTGGAGGACACTATGGGGTAAATTCGGAACCAAGCTACTATTCTCGACCACTTGCCATCCCCAGACCGACGGCCAGACTGAGGTAGTAAACCGTACGCTTTCTCAACTGTTGAGAGCTACGGTCGGTAAGAATTTAAGAAATTGGTTGTCTTGTTTGCCTTTTGTTGAGTTTGCTTATAACCATGCTAGGCACTCTACTACTAACCTGTCACCTTTTGATATTGTTTATGGGTTTCAGCCAGAGACTCCTTTAGACTTCACCGAACTTCCCAGCTCCATGTACCGCAGTCGTGATGGAGTCGCCAAGGCAGAGTTTGTTAAGAATATGCACCTGAAGGTCAAGGAGAGGATAGAAGCCAAGGCGGCTAAGGTCAAGGCCAAGTATGACCAGAAGAGGAAGGAGGTACTGTTCGAACCCGGGGACTTGGTGTGGTTACACATGCGGCCCGAGAGGTTCCCAGAAGCCTGGAAGTCCAAGCTCTCTCCTCGTGGGACAGGACCATTCCGCATCCTAAAGAAGATCAACGACAATGCCTATATCCTTGACATCCCAGCTGAATTTAAAATTTCACATACTTTCAATGTCTCGGATTTGTCTCCTTTCCATGCAGATAGTGATGACTTTGCAGATGATGGTGTTCTGAGGCCAGAACCTCTTCAAGAGGGAGGGAATGATGAGGCCATCCAAGTAGAGGTTCCCATAGTTAGGCGCGGTCCGACTACCCGGAGTGGAACCAGGGCCTTGCGAGAAGGTTTCACCAAAGCTGTCCAGCATATCCTTGATCAAGATGGACAGACTGACCAGGACCAGCTGCTGATTGAGAAGATGGTCCAGCTGAAGATTCAAGATCAAGCCGGCCCAAAGGAGGTTCAGGACGCGGCCGACCCGATCCAGTTCAGACTCAACCAAGCCGGATTTCTCATTTCCACATCCGAGCTTGGTCCAGACTCAGTTTCCATTTCATCCACTCCAACTCTTCCCGGTTCTGAGATCTAGCCAACTACCAAGGGGAGTAGCATGTGTTGTACTCTTTTTCCTCACCAGGTTTTGTCCCACTGGGTTTTCTTGGTAAGGTTTTAAAGAGGCAACATGCAAGAATTCTATTAGCCTTGGTCTAGGCCTTCTCAAACCGACAACCAGATGTCTAGTTTATTTTAATTTATTTGGTTAAGACATTGGGCTAATGTTTCAGCCTCATTTTCGGCCAGCTTGTTTAAGGCCTTTTATCTTTGAGTCCCATAAGGGGTAAACCCTATATAACTCCATGAAGTTGGCGATTTTTGCCTAAGTCTTTTATGAAATAATTTTTGCCTTTGCAAACCTAAAACCCTAAGTCTTTTTTGGTGAGAAACAAGAGAGAGCAGCCGAATCTTATCAAGCTTCAAACCACCAAGCTTGTGGCGATTCTTCACCTCCATTCCATCCATCGATTTGCCTTGAGAGTGATACACATCCAGCAAGCCAAATCCCATAGCTATCCACCTCCATCCACTGTTCTTGTTGAGAGAGATACACATCCAGCAACAAGGATCCATCCCCCATACTTCTATCCTTCTTTTATTTTGTTTTATCCTGCATCATATAGTTCTAGAATTTTTCCATTCATTATAAAAACCCATAAAAAGTCATATTTGCTTCTGTTCTTCATTAATCATATTGTTTACTCTCTGTTCATTATTCTGATTCATAAAAACTCATAAAAATAGCATCCTTTTGTTTCAGGAACCAGATCGGCCATCTCCCACTCCATCGCATCCGTCCAGCCGTCCCACAGCCGTCCGTCCGTCCTGTCCAGTCCGAGTTCTCGAACCTCAGACCGTCCGTCCGTGCAGTCTGATTCTCGGCCTGTATCAATGTGTGTACTGAACAGACAGCCCACGTGGGCCAAAATCACCCAAACAGTTCACAAGAAGGGACAGCGTGCTGAGTCCAAGGACCAGCGTGCTGATAGGTGTACTGATGGACAGCCACTGACGTCATGTGTGTGCGGAATGGCACACATGGACACCCACAGACGTCCTGTGTGTGCTGACGGACACACACGAACATCCTGTGTGTGCTGACGGACAGCCACAGACAGCTACGAACGTCCTGTGCGTGCTGGCGGACACCCACAGACACACACGGACAGCCACGGACGTCCTGTGTGTGCTGACAGACAGCCACGGACAGGCACAGACGTGCTGTGTGTGCTGGCGGACTCCCACAGACGTCCTGTGTGTACAGAACAGACAGCCCACGTGGGCCAAAATCACCCAAACATTGCACAGGAAGGGCCAGCATGCTGAGTCCAAGGACCAACGTGCTGATATGTGTACTGATGGACAGCCACGGACGTCCTGTGTTTGCTGACGGACACAGACGAACACACACGGACAGCCACGGATGTCCTGTGTGTGCTGGCGGACACCCACGGCCGTCCTGTGTGTACTGACCAGACAGCCCACATGGGCCAAAATCACAGTGCTGAGTCCAAGGACAAACGTGCTGATATGTGTACTGATGGACAGCCACGAACGTCCTGTGTGTGCTGACGGACACACACAGACACACACGGACAGCCCCGGACGTCCTGTGTGTGCTGACGAACACACACGGACGTCCTGTGTGTGCTGACGGACACCCACAGACGTCCTGTGTGTACTGAACAGACAGCCCACGTGGGCCAAAATCACCCGAACAGTCCACGGGAAGGGTCAGCATGCTGAGTCCAAGGACCAATGTGCTGATATGTGTACTGATGGACACACACTGACACACACAGACAGCCACAAACGTCCTGTGTGTGCTGGCGGACACCCACGGACGTCCTGCGTGTACTAAAAAGACAGCCCATGAGGGCCAAAATCACCCGAACAGTCCACGAGAAGGGTCAGCGTGCTGAGTCCAAGGACCAACGTGCCGATATGTGTACTGATGGACAGCCACGGACATCCTGTGTATGCTGACGGACACACACAGACAGCCAAGAACGTCCTGTGTGTGTTGACGGACACCCATGGACGTCCTGTGTGTGCTGACGGACACCCACGGACGTCTTGTGTGTACTGAACAGACCGCCCACGTCGGCCAAAATCACCCGAACAGTCCACGGGAAAGGCCAGCGTGCTGATATGTGTACTGATGGACAGCCACGGACGTCCTGTGTGTGCTGACGGACAAACACGGACACACACGGACAGCCACAGACGTCCTGTGTGTGCTGACGGACACCCACAGACGTCCTGTGTGTGCTGACGGACACCCACAGACGTCTTGTGTGTACTGAACAGACAGCCCACGTGGGCCAAAATCACCCGAACAGTCCACTGGAAGGGCCAGCGTGTAAGACCCGAACCCTGGCCTCTCGACCTTATGGAGTCCGCAGGCTTACTTATTAATTTCTTTGCTTGTTTGATCCATTTTAAGTCTTTTATTTACTAAGTCATATTCGAATATGAGGTTCATAAACAAAGGAACAGATTGCACAGCGGAATAACAATGTATAAACTTTGTATTACTTAGAAACATGAGATTCAATACACAACTTCTTAACAGTCTCATAGACAATCACTAGTTCATCCCTAGCATCATCTAACCACACGTTACACAGCCTCTCACTGACCGAGCCTTCACGGCTCCTTGGCTTGACCAGAACCATCCTTAGTTCCTGAAACCACAACCAGATAAGCATTAATCATAACCGAGAAAAGAACGGATTGATTCCACAATGCTTGGCTTTGTTCCTAGAACTTAGATAAACCTCAGTCAACATAATCATAAAACGTGTGAACCTACCTACCGTATCCTAAGTCATTCAACCAACCACCCCTTGACTTAGAATCAGATAGATAGTCCAGAATAGATATACAGAACACACGAACAGATCCGGATCGTCCCCAAAGACCAATCCGTCTAACCGGATAGAATCTAGGTGCGACCGGCCAATGGAGTCCGGCTCAATGGCCCAACGGACTCCCTTACCTGATCCGGCCTTAGGCCTGGATCCAATCGGCCGAGTAAGCCTCAAGCCTAATCCGGAAGGCTTAGCAACCGGTCAGACCTTGCGACTCTACCTTGGCTTAGACAAACCGTGACCTTGTCTTAACTAGACAAGCCATAGGCTGATCCATAAGGATCGGTCCTAACCTGTCCCGAAAGACACCGTTTGGAACATGTACCCTTTGGCCATTCGTGCCTCTTGGACACTCATGACTCTTGACAACTCGTGCCCTTTGGGTCATTCCCAACCGTTCGTCCTAACCGCCCAGTCTTGGTGCGATCGGATAATCCGACTAACCGACCCGTGTCTAGGCTAGCGGTTTGGTTATGTTCGGCCAAAGCCTAGGGACGTGTCCCTTGGACTCAACCAGCACAACCTTTCGTGTTTAACCAGAGAGAAGAGAAGAGAAACAAATTGAAACAGATAAGGAGAGCCGGATGGGACTTAGGAACCGAGCAGAGCCGCGGTGCGGTCGCATGGACCGTCCGTTCGGTCTGATGGAGCCACGGCCCATCACATACCTTGAGAACCACGTCTGGGTTCTCCATGCTCTTCTCCTTGTCTTGATCTCCCATTCTTCACCGGAGTTAGTTCTCAAACGATCAGAGTCGCCGGAACACAACACCACCACAATCGGCCTTTCTCTTGGCCGGAACTCTCTCTTTCTCTCTTTCTTTCTCTCTACGTTTTTCTCTGAGTATTTTACTCTGGAATTGGATAATGAAATCGACCAGAGAGCCCCCATATTTATAGAAAACGAGGGGGTTAGTCTTGCTAGCGAATGGGCACCATCGGCCAAGGGTTGTCCCCTTTCGGCCACTTGCATCCCTTCGCCCTTTCTGATTGGGTTTGGGGTCGGTCACAAGCCCAACCCACGCCCCAGGCCTCCTGGACTTAGCCCACGGCCTTGTCCAAAGACCCAACAGCCCATGGCCTCATGGCCGGACCTCACAGCCCGCCACTGACCCTTGACCCGGACCATCGGCCTAAAGCCCGGACAGTCCGTCTAGCTGAGATGAGCTGACTCTCAGCTACCGTCTTACTCGTCCTAGCTGTCTCTTAGCTTGTATAAGGTTAAGTCTAAGTTTCCTTATGTCCTTAACTTTCTTTCTTGACCATGGAACGCTTGCCTTGATGTCCTAAGACTGGCTTGCATGTTTCCTCGAACCATGGCCGTCCCGACAATCCTATTCAGGATTGGGGGCGTGACAAGTCTCCCCCCTTGGGATGGATTCGTCCTCGAATCCGAATCGAATGCTTCCTCGGAAACAAACTGATCCAACCACTCTGGGTACTCTGCTTTCATTCTAGCTTCGGTTTCCCAAGTGATTATATCCTGACCCTTACAGTCCCAGACGACCTTGACCATCTGGACCGTCTTCTTCCTTGTTGCTTTTTCCATCCTATCTATGATTCGAACTGACCTCGTTTCCAAGGTTAGGTTGTTACCCAGATTGTCTGGAATGGCAGGAAGAGCGATGTCTTGGTCCGTCAAACATTTCCGAAGTTGGGAGACGTGGAACACATTATGAAATGCGTCCATCTTGGCCGGCAAGTCCAACTTGTAGGCCACCATCCCAACTCTTTCAATGACCTTGAACGGCCCCAAGTATCTCGGGTCTAACTTCCGTCTCCTGGAAATTCGGACTCGTCCTTTGAAGGTAATCATTTTGAGATACACCAAGTCACCTACTTGAAACTCGAGATCTTTCCTCCTTGGATCTGCATAGTTCTTTTGGCGATCTTGTGCCTGTCTCATCTTGTCCCTCAAGAACTTGATCTTTTCGGTTGTCTCTTCGACAATCTCCGGACCAATCATGCTGCGTTCCCCAACTTGGGTCCAGCATAAGGGTGTCCTGCATGGACGCCCATACAGAGCTTCGTATGGCGACATGCCAATACTACTATGGAAACTATTGTTGTAAGCAAATTCTACCAGAGGTAGATGTTTTTCCCAGGAATCACCCCAGTCTAAAACACATGCTCGCAACATATCTTCCAACGTCTGGATCGTACGTTCCGACTGTCCATCAGTCTGTGATTGATAGGCTGTACTCATGTTCACTCTTGTTCCTAAAGCTTTTTGGAAAGCTTTCCAGAAGTAAGATGTAAACCTTGAATCCCTATCTGAAACTATGCTTGCCGGCACACCATGTAGTCGGACGATCTCATCAATGTACTTACGTACAATCTGATCTACCCCATCCGACTTCTTGATAGCCAGGAAGTGTGCTGATTTGGTTAGTCGATCAACTACAACCCAAACCGCATCTTTCTTATTCCTTGTGGTAGGGAACCCGGTCACAAAGTCCATTGTGATGTGATCCCATTTCCATTCCGGAATAGGCAAGCTTTGCAATAACCCACTAGGCACCTGATGTTCTGCTTTGATGAGTTGGCAAGTGGAACACTTGGCCACCCACTCCGCGACATCTGCCTTCATACGGATCCAATGATAGAATTTCTTAAGGTTCTGGTACATCTTGGTCGCACCAGGATGAACCGAGAATTTGGACTTATGAGCCTCCCTCATAATCTCTTCCTTTAGACTTCTATCATTAGGAACACTGATCCGTCCGTTTACTAGGATGGTACCATCCTTTGCAGTCTGGTACTCCGTCCTATCATTCTGAGCAACCTTATTCAGGTTCTCGTCCTGACCTTGAGCCAACCGGATTCGAGTAAGCAGGTCGGCTTGGTTAACCGCCTCCAATCCCAAAGCTTCGGTTGCCGTAGTCAGCACGTTCAGCCGCAGAGCACGGACCATACCGTCCAGGTCATCCGCCTCCCGTTCGGCCGATACATCAGCCCTCTTCCGGCTCAAAGCGTCTGCTACCAGATTAGCCTTTCCCGGATAGTAGGTGATGTCTAAATCGTAGTCAGCTACGAATTCCATCCACCTCCTCTGCCTTAAGTTTAACTCAGGCTGGGTGAATATATACTTAAGACTCTTATGGTCCGTAAGTATCTGAACTTTGGCGCCATACAAGTATGATCGCCAAATCTTTAAGGCGAATACTACCGCAGCCATTTCGAGATCATGGGTGGGGTAGTTTCCCTCATGTTTCCTCAACTGCCTGGACGCATAGGCAATGACCTTCCCATGCTGGGTCAATACGCAACCTAGTCCAGTGATGGACGCGTCCGTATAGACCACATATGGTTGATCGGCCTCCGGAAGCACCAGGACGGGTGCGCTAGTCAGCATGTTCTTAAGTGCGGAGAAACATTCCTCACACTCTTCAGCCCATGTGAACTTAACGTCCTTCCCAGTCAACCGCGTCATAGGCTGAGCCAAGCTTGCGAATCCTTTCACAAACTTCCTATAGTAACCTGCCAGCCCTAAGAAGCTTCTGACTTCCGTGGCACTGCGGGTCGGGGCCAATCCTTGATTGCCCTGATCTTCTCTGGATCCACCGAGATGCCCTGATCGGAAACAATATGGCCGAGGAACCCAATACTCTTCTGCCAAAAACTGCATTTACTGAGTTTAGCATAGAGTTTGTGTTCTCGTAATCGTTCCAGCACGGCTCTCAAGTGTTTCCTATGAGATTCCTCATCCTTGGAATAAATTAGGATATCATCAATGAAGATGATCACGAATTCATCCAAGAAATCCCGGAACACGCTGTTCATCATTTTCATGAAAGCGGCAGGTGCATTGGTCAGACCGAACGGCATCACTACGAACTCGTAATGACCGTACCTGGTCCTAAATGCCGTCTTCCTAATATCATTTGGCTCTATAGGGATCTGATGATACCCTGAAGCCAAATCAATCTTGGAAAACCACTTGGCTCCTTTGAGTTGATCCAACAGCTCGTCTATCCTGGGCAATGGGTACTTGTTCTTCACAGTGACCCTGTTCAACCCTCGATAGTCGATGCACAGACGCATGCTACCATCCTTCTTTTTCACAAAGAGGACTGGTGCACCCCAAGGGGAGCTACTTGGCCGTATGAACCCCTTGTCAAGCAATTCTTCCAATTGCTTCTTTAGCTCGGCCATCTCGGCCGGAGCCATTCGGTACGGACTCTTGGACAGCGGAGCTGTCCCTGGCTCTAGTTCAATCGTAAATGGATCCGACCTATCAGGGGGGACACCCTGAGGTACCTGGAACACATCTGGGAACTTCGACACCAACGAATCCTCTGAAAGGTCTTTCAGACAGACAGAACTGCCCGGCTCTGTAGTTGTAATTGTAGCCAAAAAGGACTGACAACCCTGTTCCAACATCCGAATCGCTCGAACTGCTGAAACCACTACTTTCTCTTGAGCCGGACACAGACATTGGTACTGGATCGGTCGAAGCCCAGTCTCCAATTGCACACGACCTCTATGGCAATCGAGAGTGGCCCGATACTTTCCCAACCAGTCCATACCTAGGATCACTTCGTGATTCTTTAGGTGGACACAGACCAAATCCACAGGGAATACCTTTCCCTGTATTGACACTGGGATATTTGACATGAGACCTAGTGAGTTCATGGCTTGCCCTCCGGCCGCCCTCACTATCCCAAAATTATCTCCAGCGTCCAGACAGAACAGACCCTTTCCGACCAGTCCCGGACTCACAAAACTATGTGTAGCCCCTGTGTCGAAAAGTACGTGGGTTTCCACACCACCAATCATGAGGGTTCCTAACAGAGACCCCCATCAGAATCCCCTAGACATTCTAGGTTCCATACCAAGCATTTTCTACTTGAATGTAAAAAGAAAAATTTAGGAATTACCAGAGATCGAATCAAACGATCCAGAAGCGCCGTCGTCCCGGGACAGCTCATACACCCTTGGTGTTGTGGTCGGCCTACTCTGGGTCGACTTGCCTGTGTCTCCACGGCCCTTCCCTTGTCCTCCTTGTAGCTTAGGACAGTCCGACTTGTAGTGTCCAGTCTTGCCACATAGGAAGCAAGTCACGGAGCCGCTGCCACTGGACTGGTCTGAGAATCGGTTTGGTCGAGTGCAGTTTTGGATCGTGTGATCCATGCTGCCACATCGCACACAAGCCCCCATGGCCTTCCAGCACTCACCGGGATGATTCTTTCCACACTTGGGACATGTAGGTCGGCCACCAGAGGTCTTACCTCCGTCCACCTGGTCCCACTTCCTCTTTTTATCATTTGTCTTACCCGACGGGCCAGACTGTGACTTAGCCTTAAGCTTAGCTTCTTCAGCCAAGTTAGTCTCTAGCAAAGCCACCCGTTCCACCAGTTCTCCGACGGTGTTGAAAGTGCGGATCGAGCAATGGGTCTTCAGTTCTGGCCTTAGGCCTCGGATGAACCTACGGACCTGGACTGCCTCGTCCTCCAGCTCTCTTCCAACAAACCGTCTGAGCCGGTTGAACTCTTCTTCGTACTCTCGTACGGTCCTGCGGCCTTGGGCCAAATCTAGAAACTGAGCTTCCAGACGATCCCAAGCCTCAGCAGGGAAGTATTTGCGGTTGAACTCAACTTCAAAGTCCGCAAAACTTTCCAAACTCCCATTGGTGCGCTTGTCCACTGCAAGCCACCAATTATGCGCGTCCCCTTCCAGGAAGTGAACCGCAATGTCTCGTCTGTAATCCTCTGGACAGCGAGTTGATTGAAAGTTTCGGACCAGCCTACTCCTCCACTCGTCTGCCACAATAGGGTCGGTGCTACCGGAGAAATGCTTCGTACCCAACCTGGATAAATGTTGAAGCAGACTCAGATAGTCCACCTTCTTTTCAGACTTTTCCGGTGGATCGATCTCGATCACCTCAACCGTTTCCACAACTGGACCATTAGTGTTGGGGGTGGTCGTAGCCACAGGCGTAGCCTGGCCAACCGAGGAGTTCACTAGTGGCGTGAACAGTTGAGCCATAGCCGCCACCTGAGTCCCCATTACCTTCATGGCCTCTAACAAGTCCTCTTTGGACAGTGTTGCGGGCACATTAGCCGTTCCATCGGCCACTCTCTCATGCTGGTCACGATCACGGTTAGCGTTCGAGGATTCCACTTCCTCATCACTCTCCCGATGTTCCTGACCATCCTGTTGCGTCCCCGTAAGGTTAGCCTGATCAGTTGGCAACACGTCTCTAGTGTCAGCCGCGGCCGGATCGGTTTGCAATCCGGATAGATTGGTCCCGTCCATGGCCACTTGACTAGACTGACCGGCTGTTTTCTTACTCCTTCGGGACTTTCCCGACTTGCTTTTTCCAGCCTAAGGATTCAGACAATGTTAGTACGAAACACACTAACATAAACAGAACAAAACAATCCCTAGACTAAGCAATCAAACCTCACCGTGAGACCTAATCAGCTGGCTGTGTGTGTGTGTGTGGACTGCATAACCCAACTATCCTAGAATCAAGCATGCTCTGATACCAACTTGTAAGACCCGAACCCTGGCCTCTCGACCTTATGGAGTCCGCAGGCTTACTTATTAATTTCTTTGCTTGTTTGATCCATTTTAAGTCTTTTATTTACTAAGTCATATTCGAATATGAGGTTCATAAACAAAGGAACAGATTGCACAGCGGAATAACAATGTATAAACTTTGTATTACTTAGAAACATGAGATTCAATACACAACTTCTTAACAGTCTCATAGACAATCACTAGTTCATCCCTAGCATCATCTAACCACACGTTACACAGCCTCTCACTGACCGAGCCTTCACGGCTCCTTGGCTTGACCAGAACCATCCTTAGTTCCTGAAACCACAACCAGATAAGCATTAATCATAACCGAGAATAGAACGGATTGATTCCACAATGCTTGGCTTGGTTCCTAGAACTTAGATAAACCTCAGTCAACATAATCATAAAACGTATGAACCTACCTACCGTATCCTAAGTCATTCAACCAACCACCCCTTGACTTAGAATCAGATAGATAGTCCAGAATAGATAAACAGAACACACGAACAGATCCGGATCGTCCCCAAAGACCAATCCGTCTAACCGGATAGAATCTAGGTGCGACCGGCCAATGGAGTCCGGCTCAATGGCCCAACGGACTCCCTTACCTGATCCGGCCTTAGGCCTGGATCCAATCGGCCGAGTAAGCCTCAAGCCTAATCCGGAAGGCTTAGCAACCGGTCAGACCTTGCGACTCTACCTTGGCTTAGACAAACCGTGACCTTGTCTTAACTAGACAAGCCATAGGCTGATCCATAAGGATCGGTCCTAACCTGTCCCGAAAGACACCGTTTGGAACATGCACCCTTTGGCCATTCGTGCCTCTTGGACACTCATGACTCTTGACAACTCGTGCCCTTTGGGTCATTCCCAACCGTTCGTCCTAACCGCCCAGTCTTGGTGCGATCGGATCATCCGACTAACCGACCCGTGTCTAGGCTAGCGGTTTGGTTATGTTCGGCCAAAGCCTAGGGACGTGTCCCTTGGACTCAACCAACACAACCTTTCGTGTTTAACCAGAGAGAAGAGAAGAGAAACGAATTGAAACAGATAAGGAGAGCCGGATGGGACTTAGGAACCGAGCAGAGCCGCGGTGCGGTCGCATGGACCGTCCGTTCGGTCTGATGGAGCCACGGCCCATCACATACCTTGAGAACCACGTCTGGGTTCTCCATGCTCTTCTCCTTGTCTTGATCTCCCATTCTTCACCGGAGTTAGTTCTCAAACGATCAGAGTCGCCGGAACACAACACCACCACAATCGGCCTTTCTCTTGGCCGGAACTCTCTCTTTCTCTCTTTCTTTCTCTCTACGTTTTTCTCTGAGTATTTTACTCTGGAATTGGATAATGAAATCGACCAGAGAGCCCCCATATTTATAGAAAACGAGGGGGTAAGTCTTGCCCCACGAACAGGCACGACTTGCTAGCGAATGGGCACCATCGGCCAAGGGTTGTCCCCTTTCGGCCACTTGCATCCCTTCGCCCTTTCTGATTGGGTTTGGGGTCGGTCACAAGCCCAACCCACGCCCCAGGCCTCCTGGACTTAGCCCACGGCCTTGTCCAAAGACCCAACAGCCCATGGCCTCATGGCCGGACCTCACAGCCCGCCACTGACCCGGACCCGGACCATCGGCCTAAAGCCCGGACAGTCCGTCTAGCTGAGATGAGCTGACTCTCAGCTGCCTCAGCTGAGTGAGCTAGTAGTCCAGCTAGTGGAGCTGACTTAGTAGGGACTGAGCTGGTGTGAACTGAACCTAGCTTCATTGAGCTGGCCGAGCTACTCGTCCACTTCGTCCAGCTACCGTCTTACTCGTCCTAGCTGTCTCTTAGCTTGTATAAGGTTAAGTCTAAGTTTCCTTATGTCCTTAACCTTCTTTCTCGACCATGGAACGCTTGCCTTGATGTCCTAAGACTGGCTTGCATGTTTCCTCGAACCATGGCGTCCCGACAATCCTATTCAGGATTGGGGGCGTGACACAGCGTGCTGAGACCAAGGACCAGCGTGCTGATATGTGTACTGATGGACAGCCACGGACGTCCTGTGTGTGCTGACGGACTCACACGGACACACACGGACATCCTATGTGTGCTGACGGACACACACAGACGTCCTGTGTGTGCTGACAGACACCCACAGACAGCCACAGACGTCCTGTGTATGCTGGCGGACACCCACATACATATACGGACACACACGGACACCCACGGACGTCCTGTGTGTACTGAACAGACAGCCCACGTGGGCCAAAATCACCCAAACAGTCCACGGGAAGGGCCAGCGTGCTGAGTCCAAGGACCAACGTGCTGATATGTGTACTGATGGACAGCCACAGACGTCCTCTGTGTGCTGACAGACACAGACGGACACACACGGACACACACGGACAGCCACAAACATCCTGTGTGTGCTGGCAGACACCCACAGACGTCTTGTGTGTACTGACCAGACAGCCCACGTGGGCCAAAATCACCCGAACAGTACACTGGAAGGTTCAACGTGCGGAGTCCAAGGACCAACGTGCTGATACGTGTACTGATGGACAGCCACGGACGTCCTGTGTGTGCTGACGGACACACACGGATACAGACGACACCCGGATGTCCTGTGTGTGCTGACTGACACACACGGATACACACGGACATCCCCGGATGTCCTGTGTGTGCTGACTGACACACACGGACGTCCTGTGTGTGCTAACGGACACCCACGGACGTCCTGTGTGTACTGAACAGACAGCCCACGTGGGCCTAAATCACCCAAACAGTCCATGGGAAGGGTAAGCGTGCTTAGTCCAAGGACCAACGTGCTGATATGTGTACTGATGGACAGCCACAGACGTCCTGTGTGTGCTGACGGACTCACACAGACACACACGGGCAGCCACGAACGTCCTGTGTGTGCTGGCGGACACCCACAGACGTCCTGTGAGTACTGAAAAGATAGCCCACGTGGGCCAAAATCACCCAAACAAACCACGGGAAGGGCCAGCGTGAAGGGTCCAAGGACCAACGTGCTGATATGTGTACTGATGGACAGCCACGATCGTCCTGTGTGTGCAGACGGACACACACGGACAGCCACGGACGTCCTGTGTATGCTGACGGACACACACGGACGTCCTGTGTGTGTTGACGGACACCCACGGACACACACGAACGTCCTGTGTGTGCTGACGGACAGCCACAAACAGCCATAGATGTCCTGTGTGTGCTGGCGGACACCCACAGACGTCCTGTGAGTACTGAAAAGATAGCCCACGTGGGCCCAAATCACCCAAACAGTCCACGGGAAGGGCCAGCGTGCAGGGTCCAAGGACCAACGTGCTGATATGTGTACTGATGGACAGCCACGAACGTCCTGTGTGTGCAGACGGACACACACGGACAGCCACGGACGTCATGTGTATGCTGACGGACACACACGGACGTCCTGTGTGTGCTGACGGACAGCCACAAACAGCCACAGATGTCCTGTGTGTGCTGGCGGACACCCATGGACGTCCTGTGTGTACTGAACAGACAGCCCACGTGGGACAAAATCACCCAAACAGTCCACGGGAAGGGCCAGCGTGTTGAGTCCAAGGACCAATGTTCTGATATGTGTACTGAGGGACAGCCACGGACGTCCCGTGTGTGCTGACGGACACACACAGATAGCCACGGACGTCCTGTGTGTGCTGGCGGAGACCCAGGGACATCCTGTGTGTACTGAATAGACAGCCCACGTGATAGAACCCAGGTGATCCGGATTTGTGGTCAAATCCTTTTGAAGAGGGAGGGAATGATAGAGCCCAGGACCTGGACCAGGACGTGGAGCAGACTCAGCATGGTGACCAGGATGATCAGATCAGTCCAACTGAGGTTCAGCCATTCATCCGTACCAGATCAACGGACAGAGCCGTGTACCGGATCGACCCGCGTGCACCCGGACGTGACCTAAGGATGGATCCACGACCTATGACCGAATCAGCCAAACCACAGGCGTTCTTTCCCCGACCCATTCGCCATTCTAGAGCCAACAGTCAAGCCAGAACCCATGATCATCGAGAAGAATCAGATTTCAGACTTAACCTATCTTTCCTGGTACGTTTGGGACGTACCGCACGCCCCGGATCAGGCTGATCACAACCTTTCCAACCACTTTGATGATTTCATGATGATAGATGCTTCCAACTACTGCAAAGGAAGGATACTTAAGCTCTCTGAAGATTTGGGTCGAGCTATCTCTTCATCCGTTCATGGATCATCGACGATCAACCATGCAGGCAGCCTTACATCCATCCTGCTCCTTACCGCGGACGACCTGATCACCACAGAATGAACCTGGACATCTTTGTGAATCTGGACCAGTCAACACAAGAATCCGCACCTTGACCAGTCTTTAGTCAAAGTCTTCATTTCTAGTTTCTATGTCTTGTTTTAATTCATTTCTATCTTCTTTGTTGTCTTTTCCCACAAATGTCTTTATGTTTCTTTGACTCACAAACCTTATAAGTATGTGATGACCTCCCTTAATAAATTCACATCGATTTTCCTTTGCTTCTTTTGAGTCTTCTCTCATTGTTCTTTGCTTAGAACATTCATACTTCTCTTGGTGAGGTCATCTCCATGCGAACCACTTCGTTGTGTTGGACCGGTGCGTCACATCCGGCAACCTTCGAATCTATGGTAGTATCTTTGGGCTATTCCGCAACCCTTAGTGTCACCCCTCGATCCATCAGTTCTCAATCCTCTCGATGATTTCATATCAACCTTACGAAAGAGTGATCCTATTTTGGTCTATCAAGTGGTATCAGAGCTCTCGGATCTGAGTTCATATCAACCTTACCGAAAGAGTGATCCTTATTTTGGTTCTATCAAGTGGTATCAGAGCCACTCTCTCGGTAACTCTTTTTCAATTCATTTCATTTCATCTTCCATATTCTTCATCTAAATTTCTTATCTCTCTATCTTGAACCCGGGCCCCTCATTACCCCCATATAAAAAAAAAGAGAAAGATCTATATAAAAAAAAAGAAAAGTATTAAAAAAAAAGGATATTCCAAAGTTTGATTTGTTTGTGGTGTGGTGGTGGAAGAGAAAGCCTGCTGGCCGAAGAGAAATCCGGTCTTTGAGGTGGTTAAGGCGGGTTCCCCTTTAAATCTCTTATCTTTCTCTCTTGATCTTTGGTTCACTTGGATTTGCTCATTGGGTGATCTAGTTTGCTCTCTTAGAACTTTGGGAGGAACTCTCTTGTGTAATTACCAACAAAAATTGAGTGAAACACGTGTGTGGGTGAGGATAAACACCTGAGTGTGTGAGGTTTTTAATCTAACTTTACCTTGTTTAAGTTTTCAGGTAACCATGGATAGTGAAGAAGAAAGAAACCGACCGGAAATTCATATGCCGGATTATCTAACTTGCAAATGCGTGCTCTCAATGATTCTATGTCTAACGTGTTGAATACAGGTTTGGAGGCGATCCATCAGAGGCTTGATGAACTTCAGGGCCGTCCAACTCAGTCACGAACCAGAACCAGACGTGACCATCCAAGGAGGAACAGCCGGTCCGACCTAGAAATCCGAGAAGAGTCTTATGATAATGATCGATCCATCAACCGTCCAAGGAGAGTTCCTGTAAGACCCGATCCCGGCCGCCTAGGCCGCGGTCGATGCCTCACGTCGCTCGGTCCACTTCCTGGCCGAACCTCTTAATTTTTGCCCTTTATTTATAATATCGCCACAGCGAGGGCTAACTTAAACCTTAGCTAAAGACTTCCCTAGTCATTAATAGCTTAGATCCTTTCAACAGATACGCAGCGGATTATTTTCTAATTAACCATTGGTCTAAAACCAATCTAACACTTGTCTGGTCGAATCACCTTAGCCTTGGTCAGTTTACTCAACTACCAATTAGCTTAAAGGTCAATCCTAAACCCAAACCAAGTCATACGATTCTGAGGTTTCATTCCCCTAAACCATTCTATCTAGATCTACATAAGTAAATGCTAGATCATACCTTTGCCACATCTATGGAGCTTATTAGCTCATCGGTCCTCCATTGACTCGAATTGCTCTTGCTTGACAGCTGGACCACGATCACTCCATGATCTTACTTAAGGTCCTTGTCGTGACTCCTGCATCAAACAACTCCCCTAGGTATTTAGTCATTCAACCAACCATCCCCACAGACATAAGTAACCTTTGAGAAGTCTTTGAAAGGATAAGGGTTTGCATCTGGCCTTTCTCGGCTCATGCACAATCCGAAATCCTTTTGCCTTATAGGAAATAGTACCAAGTCCATCTTCTGGACTGACAAAGCTCATTAGATCCTAAGTCAATCAACCAACCATCCTCACATGACTTGGAACTGATGAGTCATCATCTGGCCTGACCGGCCTTGGGACTTAACCCAGACAACATATATGATTTGTTCATACCAACCGATGCATTCCTTAATCAGATTAGTTCTGACACCTTGAACCATCATTCAGAGGTCAGGTCGTCCATACTCAACCATGATCAGATCTTACACGGCTTTCCTTGAACAACCATACTTAGGCTCAATACTTATGGTCTACGACACATAGTACTAGCCACAGGCTTCGTCATGACTCTTAGCCAAACTCGAAGCTATCAACACCAAGGTTGATATATAGAAGCATCACATCAATACTCTTACTCCAGCAACGTGACTATCCATACTAGTGTTCGGCCATCGAACCATCGTCATGAAACATGATCCGACCACCAGACTTGATAAGCCATCATCCACTTAGCATGTACTGATAGAACCGGCCTTCCATTGCCATCATGTAGGTCTACTCCCTACATAAGACATATGGCGCCTATCCTACTCACCAACCCAAAGTTGATTGTAAGATATCCCAGTTAGCCTTTGCGGCCAGAACCATCCAACCATAGCTGGATCGTCCATAGTCCCGTCTAACCGTCTGGTTAAGATCTAGGTGCGATCGACCAGTTATAAGTCCGGCCCAAACGCTCGCGGACCTTCTTACCTGATCCGACCCAAAGCCTGGATCCATACCACAGAGTAAGGCCCAAGACCAAACCGGATACAACACTCCGGTTAAACAAATCGTCCGTCCGTTCGACTATGCAGCCGCGGACTGTCCACTTGGTTCGGCCTAAGCCTTGAACCAATGGCACCGTTTGGAACTCACACCCTTTGGGAACTAGTACCCTTTGGACACACGTGCCTCTTGGCAACTCATGACCCTTGGCAACTCGCACCCATTCAGATGTTCCAACCGTTCGACCTAACTGTCCTTATGGACTGTCTGGTCCGTACGTGTGTCCGGCCTATGGCCAAAGGACCACGCCTTAACCTACACAAGTCATGAACCATTGTGACTGTTCAGGTAAGGGTTGCAACCGTCCAGAACAGAACAGAACCGCCTCTATCCAGTCGGATCATCTGAGGCCAGTTTAGACCATGCGCGCGCCTAACTCGACGGTTATGGACCGCGACCGCATTACTCAACCAGAACCACGGTTATAACCAATCCCAACATATCCACAAGGCCACGCCAATGTACAGAAGGAGTAGAAGAAGAATTGGATGAAAAGAATAAGAAGAATGGGACACAATCCAAACGCCCATGGCTAGACCGGTTCGGACTGTCCGATGAGTCGGTGGTTACCCCACTGACCATATCTGACTGAACCACGGCTTTGGAGTCCTTCTCCAGACCTTTCTCTATGCCTTGGGTATTCATAACCACACGGCCTCCTCTCTCCTAAACCGTTCTCCTTGCCGGAGATACAAAACCACCACGACCGGCCCTTTTCCGGCCGATCTCTTGGCCGGGACTCTCTCTTTCTCTCTTTCTTTCTCTCTACGTTTTTCTCTGAGTATTTTACTCTGGAATTGGATAATGAAATCGACAGGAGAGCCCCCATATTTATAGAAAACGAGGGGGTAAGTCTTGCCCCACGAACAGGCACGACTTGCTAGCGAATGGGCACCATCGGCCAAGGGTTGTCCCCTTTCGGCCACTTGCATCCCTTCGCCCTTTCTGATTGGGTTTGGGGTCGGTCACAAGCCCAACCCACGCCCCAAGCCTCTTGGACTTAGCCCACGGCCTTGCCCAAAGACCCAACAGCCCATGGCCTCATGGCCGGACCTCACAGCCCGCCACTGACCCGGACCCGGACCATCGGCCTAAAACCCGAACAGTCCGTCTAGCTGAGATGAGCTGACTCCCAGCTGCCTCAGCTGAGTAAGCTAGTAGTCCAGCTAGTGGAGCTGACTTAGTAGTGGCTGAGCTGGAGTGAACTCAACCTAGCTTCGTTAAGCTGGTCGAGCTACTTCTCTATCTCGTCCAGCTACCGTCTTACTCGTCTTAACTGTCTCTTTTCTCTTATAAGGTTAAGTCGAAGTTTCCTTATATCCTTAACCTTCTTTCTTGACCATGGAACGCTTGCCTTGATGTCCTAAGACTGGCTGGTACGTTTCCTCGAACCATGGCCGTCCCGACAATCCTTTCCAGGATTGGGGGCGTGACAAGTCTCCCCCACTTGTAATGGATTCGTCCTCGAATCCGGTGATGATTATACCTTGTCCCAAGACAAAATATTCCAACCGAACTTATTCTAGTCTTGATCAGAGAATAGAACAAGCTTGATTCAAAATCACCAAATGACCACTTCGATGTACTAGTCAAGTCCTCACGAACTTGTTCCAATCTTTAGGCTGCTCGTCCTACAACAAGTCCTAACAGATTGTTATGGTTCTTTTGTCCGTCGTGGACAATAAGGTTCATGACCTCAGCCACAACATAATGGATCATCCCCTTAACCGGCCTCAACCTTTTCAGGCTTGGCCACATTGCGATCTTAGTCCCTCCAGACTAAAAACGCCTCAGACTTAACTTCTGTCCTTCATTGGACTTTGTCATAATTCAATCCTGGTCCATTTACGGATGTGATCGTACTCCGGTCCTGGTCCACTCAGGGACTCGACCGTTTCATCCCGACCATAGGTCCATCTCCGAATAGGTCGTGGCCTGATCCTCGTCCATTACTGGACTTGATCATTCTCAACCGTAGGTCAAACTCCGACTTGGTTGTACTGCGACCATGGTCCTCTCTTGGACATGGTCAAATTCGGCCCTGCCATCTCGGCCGGAGCCGACAGAAACGGATTCTAGGACAGCGGAGCTGTCCCTGGTTCCAGTTCAATCATAAATGGATCCGACCTATCAGGGGGGACACCCTGTAGCGAACAGAACACATCTGGGAACTCAGACACCAACGAATCCTCATAAAGGTCTTTCAGACAGACATAACTGTCAGGCTCTGTAGTTGTAATTGTAGCCAAAAGGTACTGACAACCCTGTTCCAGCATCCGAATCACTCGAACTGCTGAAACCACTACTTTCTCTTGAGCCGGACACAGACATTGGTACTGGATCGGATGAAGCCCAGTCTCCAATTGCACACGACCTTTATGGCAATCGAGAGTGGCCCGATACTTTCCCAACCAGTCCATACCTAGGATCATCTCGTGATTCTTTAGGTGGACACAGACCAGATTCACAGGGAGGACCTTTCCCTGGATCTGCACTGGGATATTCGACATGAGATCTAGTGAGTTCCTGGCTTGCCCACCGGCTGCCCTCACTATCCCAAAATTATCACCAGCGTACAGACAGAACAGACCCTTTCTGACCAGTCCCAGACTCACAAAACCTATGCGTAGCCCCTGCGTCGGAAAGTACGTGGGTTTTTACACCACCAATCATGAGGGTTCCTATCAGAGACCCCCATCAGAATCCCCTAGACCACATTCTAGGTTCCAGACCAAGCATTACTACTTGAATGTAAAAAGATAAATTTAGAGATTGCCAGAGATCGAATCAAAAGATCCGGAAGCTCCGTCGTCTCGTGACAGTCCATACACCCTCGGTGTTGTGGTTGGTTTGCCTTGGGACGCCTTTCCTGAATCTCCACGGCCCTTCCCCTGACTTCCTTGCAGCTTGGAACAATCCGATTGGAAATGTCCTTGCTGGCCACAATGGAAACAGGTCATCTGGCCGCTTCTACCAGACTGGTTCGGTCGAGGACAGTTCTGAACCCCATGGTCCATGCTGCCACAACGAACACAAGCCCCCTTGGCCTTCCAGCACTCACCAGGATGGTTATGTCCATATTTGGAACACGCAGGTCGGCCACCAGAGGTCTTGCCTCCGTCCACCCGGTCCCATTTTCTCTTTTTATCATTAGTCTTGCCCGATGGGCCAGACTGTGGCTTAGCCTTAAGCTTAGCTTCTTCAGCCAAGTTAGACTCCAACAAAGCCACCCGTTCCACTTCCAGTGGGTACCTAGATGAGTAGGATTTCGGTTTAATCACACATTTGGAAAACGTCCCATACCATTCTCCAAAGCATCTTACTATTGCGAATGCTCACACCATTCACAACAGCAATTATAATATACCTCAATCCCCATCATACTAAGATACTTAACATCATGTTCTTCCAATGATTGGAATGAACACTCTGAGTTTCCTCATTCTTTCCTTGGATGGATTCAGATTGGAATTGATTCATTCCATCCAACTAGATATAAGGAAACCTACCTTGACCTATACCGAGTCCTAGCTGATCCATCTGATCACAAATCCACTCGTGTACTGGTCATGTAGTGTCTCCTTTGAGTCAGATTTAACATTGCATATGCTTTACTTATTATGAACGGCCATCAAGGGATAACACTTAACTTTTGTAGAGTGCTGCACGTTTATGTCAACCTAAGCCACTCTCTGGTCCATGTTACTTCCCTTGTCCAGGTAATCCATAAACAAGTTTTGCATTGCTTCCATCCCTTCCAACCCGTCTATTACTTCTAAATAACTAGATCGACCAACCTTTCTGTTTTTAGGATCTTGCCCTTGGAGAACGTATCTTGGCTAAGCCGGTTCATCTTAGAACTCCCACATTCACAATGATACCCTAGCTTACCTCAACTCTTTCTTGGCTCACCCCAACTAAGGTTCCATAGTCATCATAGTTTTTGGAATAATTTCGGTTTGGAACTCAACATCTTAGAGCGTTGTCCTAAACAGGATCAAGCATGCTCTGATACCAACTTGTAAGACCCGATCCCGGCCGCCTAGGCCGCGGTCGATGCCTCACGTCGCTCGGTCCACTTCCTGGTCGAACCTCTTAATTTTTGCCCTTTATTTATAATATCGCCCACAGGCGAGGGCTAACTTAAACCTTAGCTAAAGACTTCCCTAGTCATTAATAGCTTAGATCCTTTCAACAGATACGCAGCGGATTATTTTCTAATTAACCATTGGTCTAAAACCAATCTAACACTTGTCTGGTCGAATCACCTTAGCCTTGGTCAGTTTACTCAACTACCAATTAGCTTAAAGGTCAATCCTAAACCCAAACCAAGTCATACGATTCTGAGGTTTCATTCCCCTAAACCATTCTATCTAGATCTACATAAGTAAATGCTAGATCGTACCTTTGCCACATCTGTGGAGCTTATTAGCTCATCGGTCCTCCATTGACTCGAATTGCTCTTGCTTGAAAGCTGGACCACGATCACTCCATGATCTTACTTAAGGTCCTTGTCGTGACTCCTGCATCAAACAACTCCCCTAGGTACTTAGTCATTCAACGAACCATCCCCACAGACATAAGTAACCTTTGAGAAGTCTTTGAAAGGATAAGGGTTTGCATCTGGCTTTTCTCGGCTCATGCACAATCCGAAATCCTTTTGCCTTATAGGAAATAGTACCAAGTCCATCTTCTGGACTGACAAAGCTCATTAGATCCTAAGTCAATCAACCAACCATCCTCACATGACTTGGAACTGATGAGTCATCATATGGCCTGACCGGCCTTGGGACTTAACCCATACAACATATATGATTTGTTCATACCAACCGATGCATTCCTTAATCAGATTAGTTCCGACACCTTGAACCATCATTCAGAGGTCAGGTCGTCCATACTCAACCATGATCAGATCTTACACGGCTTTCCTTGAACAACCATACTTAGGCTCAATACTTATGGTCTACGACACATAGTACTAGCCATAGGCTTTGTCATGACTCTTAGCCAAACTCGAAGCTATCAACACCAAGGTTGATATATAGAAGCATCACATCAATACTCTTGCTCCAGCAACGTGACTATCCATACTAGTGTTCAGCCATCGAACCATCGTCATGAAACATGATCCGACCACTAGACTTGATAAGCCATCATCCACTTAGCATGTACTGATAGAACCGGCCTTCCATTGCCATCATGTAGGTCTACTCCCTACATAAGACATATGGCGCCTATCCTACTCACCAACCCAAAGTTGATTGTAAGATATCCCACTTAGCCTTTGCGGCCAGAACCATCCAACCATAGCTGGATCATCCATAGTCCCGTCTAACCGTCTGGTTAAGATCTAGGTGCGATCGACCAGTTATAAGTCCGGCCCAAAGGCTCACGGACCTTCTTACCTGATCCGACCCAAAGCCTGGATCCATACCACAGAGTAAGGCCCAAGACCAAACCGGATTGCCTTGCAACCAATCAGACCTTGCGATAAAACACTCCGGTTAAACTAACCGTCCGTCCGTTCGACTATGCAGCCGCGGACTGTCCACTTGGTTCGGCCTAAGCCTTGAACCAATGGCACCGTTTGGAACTCACACCCTTTGGGAACTAGTACCCTTTGGACACACGTGCCTCTTGGCAACTCATGACCCTTGGCAACTCGCACCCATTCAGATGTTCCAACCGTTCGACCTAACTGTCCTTATGGACTGTCTGGTCCGTACGTGTGTCCGGCCTATGGCCAAAGGACCACGCCTTAACCTACATAAGTCATGAACCATTGTGACTGTTCAGGTAAGGGTTGCAACCGTCCAGAACAGAACAGAACCGCCTCTATCCAATCGGATCATCTGAGGCCAGTTTAGACCATGCGCGCGCCTAACTCGACGGTTATGGACCGCGACCGCATTACTCAACCAGAACCACGGTTATAACCAATCCCAACATATCCAAAGGCCACGCCAATGTACAGAAGGAGTAGAAGAAGAATTGGATGAAAAGAATAAGAAGAATGGGACACAATCCAAACGCCCATGGCTAGACCGGTTCGGACTGTCCGATGGTCTTAGCCGATGAGTCGGTGGTTACCCCACTGACCCTATCTGACTGAACCACGGCTTTGGAGTC
Source organism: Brassica rapa (assembly GCF_000309985.2). Taxonomy (NCBI): domain Eukaryota; kingdom Viridiplantae; phylum Streptophyta; class Magnoliopsida; order Brassicales; family Brassicaceae; genus Brassica; species Brassica rapa. The sequence goes on from NW_022611035.1 coordinate 78,472, forward strand.
CTTCTCCAGACCTTTCTCTATGCCTTGGGTATTCATAACCACACGGCCTCCTCTCTCCTAAACCGTTCTCCTTGCCGGAGATACAAAACCACCACGACCGGCCCTTTTCCGGCCGATCTCTTGGCCGGGACTCTCTCTTTCTCTCTTTCTTTCTCTCTACGTTTTTCTCTGAGTATTTTACTCTGGAATTGGATAATGAAATCGACAGGAGAGCCCCCATATTTATAGAAAACGAGGGGGTAAGTCTTGCCCCACGAACAGGCACGACTTGCTAGCGAATGGGCACCATCGGCCAAGTGTTGTCCCCTTTCGGCCACTTGCATCCCTTCGCCCTTTCTGATTGGGTTTGGGGTCGGTCACAAGCCCAACCCACGCCCCAAGCCTCTTGGACTTAGCCCACGGCCTTGCCCAAAGACCCAAGAGCCCATGGCCTCATGGCCGGACCTCACAGCCCGCCACTGACCCGGACCCGGACCATCGGCCTAAAACCCGAAGAGTCCGTCTAGCTGAGATGAGCTGACTCCCAGCTGCCTCAGCTGAGTGAGCTAGTAGTCCAGCTAGTGGAGCTGACTTTGTAGTGGCTGAGCTGGAGTGAACTCAACCTAGCTTCGTTAAGCTGGTCGAGCTACTTCTCTATCTCGTCCAGCTACCGTCTTACTCGTCTTAGCTGTCTCTTTTCTCTTATAAGGTTAAGTCAAAGTTTCCTTATGTCCTCGAACCATGGCCGTCCCGACAATCCTTTCCAGGATTGGGGCGTGACAGTTCCTAGGCATCAAAACCGAGGTGATGTCAATCCTTTTGGTAGAAATGAAAGAACCAATGATGGCTTGAGTGGTTTGAAATCGAAAATTCTAAGTTTTGATGGCAAAAATGATCCGGATGCTTTTCTTGAATGGGAAAGAAAAATTGAACTTGTGTTTGATTGTCAAAATTTTTCTGATATTAAAAAGGTTAGACTTGCTGCTGCTGATTTTACTGGCTATGCTATTAACTGGTATGATCGAGTTGTGACTAGCAGGAGGAGAGCAGGTGAGGCGCCAGTTGATACATGGGATGAGCTTTCCATGCTGATGCGGAGACGCTTTGTTCCCCACCATTACCACCGAGATCTACACCATAAACTCAGGCGTTTGCTTCAAGGTTCTAATTCAGTTGAGGACTATCACCAGGAGATGGAGACCTTGATGATCAAAGCTGATGTAGAAGAGCCCTTAGACGCCACCATGGCCAGATTTCTTACCGGGCTCAACCGGGACATACAAGACCGCATGGAGCTGGAAGACTATGACAGCATGGAGCAGATGCTACACAAGGCTGTGCTGATCGAGCAACAAGTCAAGAGAAAGGGTCTCACTAAACCGACCTTTGCTTCTAAACCGACCTTTGCTTCCAAGCCAAACTATCAAGACAAGGGTAAGTCTTCTTCCACAACAAATACAGCTTTTAAGACTAATATCCCTGCTCGTGTTGATAGAGAAAAGAAAGAAGAGGCTACCAAACGAACCAGAGACATCCAATGCTTTAGGTGTCATGGCCTTGGCCACTATGCCAACCGATGTCCAAACCAAAAGGTGATGGTGCTCTTGGAGAATGGAGAAGTCGAATCTGAAGAAGACAAGGAGGATCTCGGACCAGTGTATGATGATGATGATGAGGAAGAAGCACTTGACTTCCCGGTTCATGGTCCCCTTCTTGTTACTAGGAGGGTCTTGGACGACACCACTGATCCCATCTTTGATGAGGAGGTCGATGGAGTGATCGATGAGTTTTGCTCGACCTTTGTGGAGAGTTCTGATCCGATCTATGATGAGGATGTTCTTGATGAGCCGAGCCATGGTTCACTACTGGTTACTAGGCGTGCCTTGAGTGTCCAACCAAAATCCAATGACAAAGAACAAAGGGAGAATCTCTTTCACTCTAGATGTCTCATTTCTGATAAAGTTTGTTCTTTAATCATTGATGGAGGTAGTTGCACTAATGTGGCTAGTGACACCCTTGTAAAGAAACTTGGGCTTGTTACTCGGCCTCTTTCTCGTCCTTTCAGGTTGGAGTGGCTCAATGAGGCCGGAGAACAGTATGTGAAGGAGCAAGTCACGGTTCCACTCTCCATTGGCCGATATGAGGATGAGGTTGTGTGCAATGTGCTTCCCATGGATGCTTGCCATGTTCTCTTGGGCCGGCCTTGGCAATTTGACAAGAAGGCAGTGCATGATGGTTTCACAAACCGGCATTCATTTGATCATAAGGGAAAGAAGATCACCTTGGTGCCTTTGTCGCCTTCGGAAGTCCATCAAGACCAGGTCCAACTTAAGAAGAACCAAGACCAAGACTCTAAAGCTGATAAACCTGAGACCAGTACCAGAAACTCCAACTTCTTTATCAAAGAAAGTCAGGTAAGGAAGTCTCTTTGCTCTCAAAAGCCATTTCTCTTACTGATTTATAAAGAGTCTCTCTTGGCCTCATCTTCTTCTGACCTTGCACCGGAGATTCCGAGTGAGTTTTTAGGTATCTTGCAGGATTATTCTGATGTGTTTCCAGAAGAAAATCCCAAAGGATTGCCACCGGTGAGAGGCATTGAGCATCAGATCGATCTCATCCCGGGCGCCTCTCTACCGAACCGACCAGCGTACCGCACCAATCCGGTCGAGACCAAGGAGCTGGAGAAACAGATCAATGACTTGCTTGAGAAGGGATACATCAGAGAGAGTCTCAGTCCCTGTGCCGTGCCTGTTCTACTTGTACCAAAGAAGGATGGCTCCTGGAGGATGTGTGTGGACTGCCGGGCCATAAACAACATCACGGTAAAGTATCGACATCCTATCCCTCGTCTTGATGATATGCTTGATGAACTCCATGGTTCTAAGTACTTTTCTAAGATAGATTTGAGAAGTGGCTATCATCAGATTAGGATGAAAGAAGGTGATGAATGGAAAACGGCCTTTAAAACAAAACTAGGTTTGTATGAGTGGCTTGTCATGCCCTTTGGTCTCACTAATGCACCTAGTACTTTCATGCGCCTAATGAATCATGTCTTGAGGTCTTTTATTGGTCATTTTGTTGTGGTTTACTTTGATGACATTTTTATTTACAGCAAAAGCCTTGATGAGCACAAACAGCATTTGAAATCTGTTCTTGAAGTCCTTAGAAAGGAACGTTTGTTTGCTAACCTTGGAAAGTGTTCTTTTGGCACAGATCATGTGGTCTTTCTAGGTTTTGTTGTAGGTGCAGATGGCTTGAGAGTGGACGAACAGAAGGTCCAAGCAATACGGGACTGGCCCATTCCGACCACCATTGGTGAAGTAAGAAGCTTCCATGGCCTTGCCGGCTTCTATAGGCGATTTGTTCAAAACTTCAGTACCTTGGCCACTCCTCTTACTGAAGTAATCAAGAAGAACGTGGGGTTCAAATGGGGACCAGCTCAGGAAGAAGCATTCGAAATCCTTAAAGGGAAGTTGACTCACGCCCCTTTACTTGTACTTCCAGATTTTTCTAAAGCTTTTGAAATCGAATGTGATGCTTCTGGTGTTGGTATTGGTGCTGTGTTGATGCAGGATGGAAAACCAGTGGCTTATTTCAGTGAGAAGCTTGGAGGAGCCTTGCTCAACTACCACACATACGACCAAGAACTCTATGCCTTGGTGAGGGCCCTTCAAACATGGCAGCACTATCTTTGGCCTAAGGAGTTCATCATCCACACTGATCATCAGTCTCTAAGACACCTTAGGGTCAGCAGAAGCTCAACAAGAGGCATGCTCGTTGGATGGAGTTCATTGAGACATTCCCTTATGTGATCAAGTACAAACAAGGTAAGGAGAATGTTGTGGCTGATGCATTGTCTCGAAGGTATACTCTTCTCTCAGTCCTTGAAACTAAATTGCTTGGCTTTGAATTTATCAAGGATCTTTATGCTTCTGATCAGGATTTTAAAGAGATTTTTTTAAAATGCTCAAAGGTTGCTTATGGCAAATACTTTCAAAATTCTGGTTTCTTATTCTTTGATAACCGTTTGTGTGTGCCCCAATGTTCTTTGAGGGAGTTGTTTCTCAGGGAAGCTCATGGAGGTGGGCTTATGGGACACTTTGGTGTCAAGAAGACTTACAAGGCGGTTCATGACCATTTCTACTGGCCGAGCCTGACGAAAGATGTTGAGAGGATCTGTAGCCGATGTGTGGTGTGCAAGAAGTCTAAGCCTAAAGCATCACACCGCGGTTTGTACTCAGCTCTACCCATTCCCTCTCATCCTTGGGTAGATATTTCTATGGATTTTGTGCTTGGATTGCCTAGGTCTAAAGCTGGATGAGATTCTATCTTTGTGGTTGTTGATAGGTTCTCAAAAATTGCTCATTTCATTCCTTGTCACAAAACTGATGATGCTGTGCAAGTTGCAGATTTATTCTTTAAGGAAGTTGTTAGATTGCATGGAATGCCTAAGACCATTGTCCCTTATCGTGATGCTAAGTTCCTTAGCTATTTTTGGAAGACCTTGTGGTCTAAGCTTGGTACTAGATTAATGTTCTCTACAACTTATCATCCGCAAACTGATGGGCAAACTGAAGTAGTTAACCGAACCTTGTCTGCTTTGCTTAGATCTTCGGTTAAAAAGAATCTTAGGACTTGGGAAGAATGTTTGCCTCATGTTGAATTTGCTTAGGTTAAAAAGAGTGTGAGGAAGACAGCGTTCCGAACTAGGTATGGTCACTATGAGTTTGTGGTCATGCCGTTCGGACTGACCAATGCACCTGCTGCATTCATGAAGATGATGAACGGCATCTTCAGGGAATACTTGGACGAGTTTGTGATCATCTTCATTGATGACATACTCGTGTATTCCAAGACAAAGGAGGACCATGAAAGACACCTTAGGGTGGTGTTGGGCCGCCTGAGAGAACAGAAGCTCTTTGCTAAGCTAAGCAAGTGTAGCTTCTGGCAGAAGAGCATTGGGTTCCTTGGGCATGTGGTGTCTGATAAAGGAGTCTCAGTGGATCAAGATAAGATCAAATGTATCCAGGAATGGCCACAGCCAAAGAATGCTACGGAAGTGAGAAGCTTCTTAGGGTTGGCTGGTTATTACCGGAAATATGTCAAGGGGTTCTCGAGCATAGCTCAACCTATGACTAAGCTGACAGGCAAGGACGTGAGGTTCACATGGTCTGAGGAGTGTGCGAAAAGTTTTGCAGCACTCAAGAACATGTTGACTAATGCACCTGTCCTGGTGTTGCCTGAGGCTGATCAGCCTTATGTGGTGTATACGGACGCATCCATAACTGGTCTTGGTTGTGTTTTGACACAACATGGGAAGGTGATAGCCTATGCTTCCCGGCAGCTAAGGAAGCATGAGGGTAACTATCCAACCCATGATTTGGAGATGGCTGCAGTAGTATTTGCATTAAAGATATGGAGATCATATCTTTATGGTGCCAGGGTGCAAATACTCACAGACCATAAGAGCTTGAAGTACATATTCACTCAGCCTGAGTTAAACTTAAGGCAGAGGAGATGGATGGAATTTGTTGCAGATTATGATCTGGACATAGCTTATCATCCTGGGAAAGCTAACCTAGTGGCTGATGCTTTGAGCCGCAGAAGGGCTGAAGTGTCATCTGAGAGGGAGGCGGATGAACTGGAAGGGATGATCAGGTCCTTGAACCTCAATACCTTGGTTGGTTCAGATGAGCCACTGGGATTAGAGGCGGTGAACCAGGCCGATCTCCTGACCAGGATCAGGCAAGCTCAGGGCCTGGATGAAAATCTTAAGAAGGTAGCCGCCAATGACAAGACTGAGTACCAGACAACTGACAATGGTACCATCTTGGTCAATGGTAGGGTCAGTGTTCCTAATGATAAGGAACTCAAAGAAGAGATTATGAGACAGGCTCATAAGTCCAAGTTTTCAGTTCATCCTGGACTGAACAAAATGTATAGGGATCTGAAAAGGTACTACCATTGGGTGAGGATGAAATCTGATGTTGCAGAGTGGGTGGCTAAGTGTCCCACTTGTCAACTGGTGAAGGCAGAACATCAGGTTCCCAGTGGTCTACTTCAGAACCTACCCATACCAGAATGAAAATGGGATCACATCACAATGGATTTTGTGACTGGATTTCCCACGACCAGGAATAAGAAAGATGCGGTATGGGTTGTGGTTGATCGGCTGACCAAGTCAGCTAATTTCCTACCCATCAAGAAAGGGGATGGGGTCGACAGGATAGTGCAACTGTACCTAGACGAGATAGTGAGGTTGCATGGTGTTCCAGCAAGCATTGTCTCGGACAGGGATCCAAGATTTACATCTTATTTCTGGCAGGCTTTCCAAAAGGCCTTGGGAACCAGAGTGAATATGAGCACATCTTATCATCCTCAAACGGATGGGCAGTCTGAAAGGACAATCCAAACCTTAGAGGATATGCTAAGGGCATGTGTGTTAGACTGGGGAGAGTCTTGGGAAAAACACTTACCCTTAGTGGAGTTTGCTTATAATAACAGCTTCCATACAAGCATTGGTATGTCGCCATATGAGGCTTTGTATGGTAGGCCGTGCAGGACACCCCTATGCTGGACCCAAGTGGGGGAGCGTAGCATGTTGGGTCCTGAGATTGTAGAACAGACCACTGAGAAGATCAGGATGGTCAAAGAGAAGATGAAAGAGGCGCAGGACCGCCAAAAGAGCTATGCAGACAAGCGTAGGAAACATCTTGAGTTTGAGGTCAATGACCTGGTGTATCTCAAGATGATTACCTTTAAGGGTAGGACCAGGATTTCTGGACGAAAGAAACTGGACCCTAGGTACTTGGGTCCATTCAGGATCATAGAGAGAGTGGGTGCAGTGGCATACAAGTTGGACTTGCCATCAGCAATGGATGCATACCACAATGTGTTCCATGTATCCCATTTCCGGAAATGCTTGTCTGAACAGGACATTGTCTTGCCCGAGGTTCCTGCTGACCTTGGTAAAGACCTGACTTTGGAAACCTTGCCGGTTCGGATTGTGGATCGGTCAGAGAAAGCTATGAGAAAGAAGACAGTTCCCATGATCAAAGTAGTGTGGGATTACAATGGTAAAGACCTCATCACTTGGGAGACAGAAGCAAAGATGAAAACTATGTATCCGGAGTGGTACAGACAATTTCTTCCTGATGAAACACTTCACATGGATTCGAGGACGAATCCCAAGTTAGTGGGGGAGACTTGTCATGTCCCCGATCCTAGATAGAAACAAGGGTAAAGGAGCTGGGTGAGTGTTTAGGCAGCTGGGCGAGTGTTGGTTTGAGTTCAATCAGCTCGGTTCAGCTGGTATTCAGTTCACCATGATCTGTTCAGCTCACAGGAGCTGGTGGGCTAGCTCAATCAGGTGGGAACAGCTGGAGGTCAGCTCAATCCAGTGAACGGTGCGTTCTGGTTCGGATCAGTGTGGGCGAGTCCGGGATGGTTACTGGGCGAGCCGATGGTCCGGGTGCAGGACGGTTCGACCAAATGGGTCTTAGGCTTGGGACAGGGAGCGGGCAAGCTCCCAGAGTGTGAGCTGAGGCTCAGTGATCGATTTGCCAAAGGAAGAAAAGGGGAGAAACCGCCAAGGGGCGGTTATGGGACGGTTATGGGACGGTTTTGGGAAGAAGGGATGGGATTTTGGTAACTGTTCGCCCAGGCGGTTGGGGACAGTTTAAATCGTCCTCTCTCTCTCATTTCTGATCATTTCTGGTCGGTTTTTACTCATTCCACACAGAGAGAAACACAGAGAAAATTCAAGAGAGAAAGAGAGACAGAAACTTTGGATCGGCCGATTTGATCCAAGAGATTGTTCTTGAGTGTTCCTGGTGTGTTTAGGCGTGTGATCAAGAGGATAGATTTGAGGCAGAAAGACAAGGAGAAGGCAAAGGAGAAAGAGAAGGAAGTCGCCCCTGGAGACCGAACTCCTAAGGTGAGAGGTGTGGCCAAGAGTAACCGGACAAGGCCGCGGATGATGGCCGTGTGAGCCTGGCCGGTTTGGATCGATTAGCCACTCCTTACTCTGACTTCTTCTACTCTGTTTCTTCATATATGTTGTGCTATGGAATGTTTTATGATGTTACAGGAAAGGATTCATTGATTCTAAGGCCTTGGCCCGATCAAATTCCCATGAAAGTCCCTTGTTCTTGTGTGGGCTGTTCATGGCCGAGATCACTATGATCTGAGCCGATTCTTTTGAATCTGATTATGGGAATATTTTTCTTCTGAATTATCATGAGTTTTCATGAATTTTATTTGGTAATTGGAACTCTTTTTAGAGGGGTCAGATTTGACATTTTTGATGATTGTTCTTCACTAGATTGGATCCGACCATGCAATGTGATTTGATTCTTGTTTTGTAATCTAACCTTGTGATTGTGTGTTTGTTTGTGTTGGATCCAGGACCAGAAATGGACCGTGGTAAGGGAAAAGCACCATGAGGACCGCGGTCATGGGAAGATGTGTGGTGATTGGGTTGATTCTGAAAATTGTGTGATTATTGTACCCTATTGTGCAACTTGTGAACTTATGCGATTCTAGTGTGTAATCTATTTATTAGGATGATGAATGATGTATGAACCTTGGTTAATATCTATGAAATATCTATCTGCATTAGTTGTTGCTTGATTGTTTAAGTGTGAATGTTGGAACCTCAAAACTCTGAAAAAGACTTAGAATTATTTAACACTTGAACTTGAATATGAAAGATGGAATTGGTTGCATTGTTTGGTGAGGCCGCGGTCTGGTTGGATTGAGGAATCCAGGATCGGGTCTTACAACGGTTATAACCAATCCCAACACATCAACAAGGCCACGCCAATGTACAGAAGGAGTAGAAGAAGAATTGGATGAAAAGAATGAGAAGAATAGGACACAATCGAAACGCCCATGGCTAGACCGGTTCGGACTGTCCGATTGTCTTAGCCGATGAGTCGGTGGTTACCCCACTGACCCTATCTGACTGAACCACGGCTTTGGAGTCCTTCTCCAGACCTTTCTCTATGCCTTGAGTATTCATAACCACACGGCCTCCTCTCTCCTAAACCATTCTCCTTGCCGGAGACACAAAACCACCACGACCGGCCCTTTTCCGGCCGATCTCTTGGCCGGGACTCTCTCTCTCTCTACGTTTTTCTCTGAGAATTTTACTCTGGAATTGGATAATGAAATCAACAGGAGAGACCCCATATTTATAGAAAACGAGGGGGTAAGTCTTGCCCCACGAACAGGCACGACTTGCTAGCGAATGGGCACCATCGGCCAAGGGTTGTCCCCTTTCGGCCACTTGCATCCTTTCGCCCTTTCTGATTGGGTTTGGGGTAGGTCATAAGCCCAACCCACGCCCCAAGACTGCTGGACTTATCCCACGGCTTTGTCAAAGGACCCAACAGCCCAATGGCCTCATGGCCGGACCTCACAGCCCGCCACTGACCCGGACCCGGACCATCGGCCTAAAACCCAAACAGTCCGTCTAGCTGAGATGAGCTGACTCCCAGCTGCCTCAGCTGAGTGAGCTAGTAGTCCAGCTAGTGGAGCTGACTTAGTAGTGGCTGAGCTGGAGTGAACTCAACCTAGCTTCGTTAAGCTGGTCGAGCTACTTCTCTATCTCGTCCAGCTACCGTCTTACTTGTCTTAGCCGTCTCTTTGCTCTTATAAGGTTAAGTCTAAGTTTCCTTATGTCTTTAACCTTATTTCTTGACCATGGAACGCTTGCCTTGATGTCCTAAGACTGGCTGGTACGTTTCCTCGAACCATGGCCGTCCCGACAATCCTTTCCAGGATTGGGGGCGTGACAAGTCTCCCTCACTTGTAATGGATTCGTCCTCGAATCCGGTGATGATTATACCTTGTCCCAAGACAAAATATTCCAACCAAACTTATTCTAGTCTTGATCAGAGAATAGAACAAGCTTGATTCAAAACCACCAAATGACCACTTCGATGTACCAGTCAAGTCCTCACGAACTTGTTCCAATCTTTAGGCTGCTTGTCCTACAACAAGTCCTAACAGATTGTTATGGTTCTTTTGTCCTTCATGGACAATAAGGTTCATGACCTCAGCCACAACGTAATGGATCATCCCCTTAACCGGACACAACCTTTTCAGGCTTGGCCACATTGCGATCTTAGTCCCTCCAGACTAAAAACGCCTTAGACTTGACTTCTGTCCTTCACTGGACTTTGTCATAATTTGATCCTGGTCCATTTACGGACGTGATCGTATTCCGGTCATGGTCCACTCAGGGACTCGACCGTTTCACCCTGACCATAGGTCCATCTCCGAATAGGTCGTGGCCTGATCCTCGTCCATTACTAGACTTGATCATTCTCAACCGTAGGTCAAACTCCGACTTTGTTGTACTGCGACCATGGTCCTCTCTCGGACATGGTCAACTTCGGCTCTGCCATCTCGGCCGGAGCCAAAGAAACGGACTCTAGGACAGCGGAACTGTCCCTGGTTCCGGTTCAATCATAAATGGATCGGACCTATCAGGGGGGACACCCTGTAGCAAACAGAACACATCTGGGAACTCGGACACCAACGAATCTTCAGAAAGGTCTTTCAGACAGACAGAACTGCCAGGCTCTGTAGTTGTAATTGTAGCCTAAAAGGACTGATAATCCTGTTCCAGCATCCAAATCGCTCGAACTGCTGAAACCACTACTTTCTCTTGAGCCGGACACAGACATTGGTACTGGATCGGATGAAGCCCAGTCTCCAATTGCACACGACCTTTATGGCAATCGAGAGAGGCCCGATACTTTCCCAACCAGTCCATACCTAGGATCATCTCGTGATTCTTTAGGTGGACACAGACCATATTCACAGGGAAGACCTTTCCCTGGATCTGCACTGGGATATTCGACATGAGATCTAGTGAGTTCCTGGCTTGCCCACCGGCTGCCCTCACTATCCCAAAATTATCACCAGCGTACAGACAGAACAGACCCTTTCCGACCAGTCCTAGACTCACAAAACCTATGCGTAGCCCCTGCGTCGGAAAGTACGTGGGTTTTTACACCATCAATCATGAGGGTTCCTATCAGAGACCCCCATCAGAATCCCCTAGACTATTCTAGGTTCCAGACCAAGCATTACTACTTGAATGTAAAAAGATAAATTTAAAGATTGCCAGATATCGAATCAAAAGATCCGGAAGCTCCGTCGTCTCGTGACAGTTCATACACCCTTGGTGTTGTGGTTGGTTTGCCTTGGGATTCCTTGCCTGTGTCTCCACGGCCCTTCCCCTGACTTCCTTGCAGCTTGGGACACTCCGATTGGAAAAATCCTTGCTGGCCACAATAGAAACTAGTCATCTGGCCGCTTCTACCAGGCGGGTTCTGTCGAGGACAGTTTTGAACCCCATGGTCCATGCTGCCACAACGAACACAAGCCCCCTTGGCCTTCCAGCACTCACCGGTATGGTTCCGTCCACATTTGGAACACGCAGGTTGGCAACCAGAGGTCTTACCTCCTTCCACCTGGTCCCATTTTCTCTTTTTATCATTAGTGTTGCCCGATGGGCCAGACTGTGGCTTAGCCTTAAGCTTATGTTGGGGTCAAAAACGGTTACGACAAATTTAACATTCAAAAACGTCCGAAGAAGAAAATAAGAGTTTCTCCGAAGAGTACTTTTCGAAATAGATTCTTCCTTACGAAAAAGCTTCGCGGAAGAAAGAATCGAGATATCCGACGAAAGCTCGAAACAGGTCGTTACGCAGCGACCGAACGTCCGTCCCGCTCGGTCGCTACGTAGCGACCGAGCTCGAGCCAAAGCTCGGTCGCTACGTAGCGACCGAGCGATCGTCCCGCTCGGTCGCTACGTAGCGACCGAGCTCAAGCCAAAGCTCGGTCGCTACGTAGCGACCGAGCGATCGTCCCGCTCGGTCGCTACGTAGCGACCGAGCTCGAGCCAAAGCTCGGTCGCTACGTAGCGACCGAGCGATCATCCCGCTCGGTCGCTACGTAGCGACCGAGCGATCGTCCCGCTCGGTCGCTACGTAGCGACCGAGTGATCGTCCCGCTCGGTCGCTACGTAGCGACCGAGCTCAGCCAAGCTCGGTCGCTACGTAGCGACCGAGCTCGAGCCAAAGCTCGGTCGCTACGTAGCGACCGAGCGATCGTCCCGCTCGGTCGCTACGTAGCGACCGAGCTCAGCCAAGCTCGGTCGCTACGTAGCGACCGAGCTCAAGCCAAAGCTCGGTCGCTACGTAGCGACCGAGCGCTCCTCCCGCTCGGTCGCTACGTAGCGACTGGGCTCGAGCCAAAGTTTGGTCGCGGTGTAGCGATTGAACCTTTCCGAACATCGATACGACACCAGTCCTTGCATTCTCGTCAAACCTTCGAATACTATCTCCCGAAGACCGTAGCAAGCTCAGTCCATGTTTCCCGCTATTCTAATTCATCGATCAAACTTCGCGGATCCGAAACCGCGGAAAACTCGTAGTAAATGTGTCGAGTCGGAAGACGGCCCAAAGGGACCTAAAACACGACTCGAGGCCCATCCTACGATTTTTCCTAACCAAAAGCCCGTGAACCACAGCATGGTTCACGCTTGGCCCACGAGGAAGGATAAATGTCAAGTTTCCGCGGATAAATACGGAAGTTTTGGAGATAATTGTGAAGATCGGGAAAAATGGAATATCTCCATTTTATGCTATGACGGCTTAAGGGCAGAAGAGTAAAAGCGTAAACCGACCTTGGAGCTAGTATATAAGGAGTCCTAGGCGAGGAGCAGAGAGAGAACTTTTTCAGAGCAAACTTAGCACTTAGAGCGATTTAGGCAACTTTCCGTTTTTGTTATTTCGAGCTGCGACTCAATTAGGTTTAGCCGTCTTAGGGTTGCTAGAACTAGGAATCTCGCCGACAGCTCTCGAGCCCAGGCTTATACCTTGTTGTAACGCTCATACGCAGATTCGGAATAAGATCTACTTTGCTCTCTTTTCGATTTCTTATTTTTATCGTTGTTATTCTCGTGTTCTGATTGCTTGACGTGTGGTAATTAACAGATATCCGGGTCCTCTGGGAAACTAGGGTTTTCTTAGTTTCCTTATTTAAACGGAAATCGACAGTGCGAATTTCGGTTCCCACAGTTTGGCGCTAGAAGGAGGGGGACTTACGGATCAATCTAACCCGCAAAAACACTCAACGATCAGGAACGACATGCGGGATTCGACGTGCGCGAATGTCATCTCGTTCAAGGGGGGAGAAACGGTCGATCGAGCCAAACCTCGGAACGATCTCCTTGTTATCGAGTTGACGATTCGAGATATCGACGTCGCTAGAGTACTAATCGATACCGGAAGCTCGGCCGATATCATCTTCAAAGACACTCTTGAAAAGATGGGGATCAGTCAATCCGAGATCGCAAAATGCCCAAGCCCACTGCTAGGGCTTTCGGGGGAAACGACCATGGCCTATGGATCGATTAGACTCGCTGTCAAAGCCGGAACCGTGACAAACATCACAGAGTTTCTAGTCGTTGACCGCCCCGCGTCTTACAACGTTATCATGGGAACGCCATGGCTGAACACCATGCGCGCAATCCCATCAACCTACCATCTTTGCCTCAAGTTCCCGACCCCCAACGGAGTCGAGGTAATCTGGGGAAATCCAAGAGTTTCACAGGTCTGTTTCGCCGCGGAACTAAAACGAAAGAGACCGATCCACGAAATTGCTCCTAAGAGAGCGGAGAAAAAGACCTCCAGCAAAGATACGCGAAGTCAGGATTCAGCGGAATTCTTCTGGCAATCTCGTATCTTCGCAGCTCTAGACGAAAAACGCGAGCCAACTTGTGAACCCGTGGTAACAATCTGTCTCGACGAAGCCTTCCCAGAACGCTGCGTCGAGATTGGAGCCAATCTCCACGAGCCTCTAAAGACAGAACTCATAACCTGTCTTAAAAAGAACCTTAACACTTTCGCATGGGCTGCGGAAGACATGCCAGGAATTGACATTAACATAACATGTCACGAGCTGAATATCGATCCAACATTCAAACCCGTCAAACAGAAAAGACGGAAGCTGGGACCCGAACGTGCTACCGCGGTAAACGATGAGGTCGAAAAACTGCTTAAAGTTGGGTCGATAACAGAGGTAAGATACCCGGACTGGCTCGCCAACCCCGTAGTAGTCAAAAAGAAAAACGGGAAATGGCGAGTTTGCGTAGATTTTACCGACCTAAACAAGGCATGTCCAAAGGATAGCTTCCCTCTACCACATATCGATCGATTGGTAGAAGCAACGGCGGGCAACGAACTCTTATCCTTCATGGATGCTTTCTCAGGCTATAATCAAATTAGGATGAATCCCGACGATCGTGAGAAGACTGCGTTCATTACCGATCGCGGAACCTATTGTTATGAGGTAATGCCCTTCGGCCTCAAAAACGCTGGAGCAACTTACCAACGACTCGTGAACCGAATGTTCTCCAAACAACTCGGAAAAACGATGGAAGTTTATATTGACGACATGCTTGTCAAATCCCTCAAAGCAAGAGATCACGTGTCACATCTCGAAGAATGCTTTGCACAACTAAACTCCCATAACATGAAGCTCAACCCGACGAAATGTAGATTCGCCGTGGCATCAGGAGAATTCCTCGGCTACTTGGTGACCAACCGCGGTATCGAAGCAAATCCAAAACAGATCAACGCTCTAATCGAGATGGCTTCGCCGAAGAATAAACGGGAAGTCCAAAGACTGACCGGCAGAATCGCAGCACTTAACCGATTTATTTCACGATCAACAGATAAGTGCCTGCCCTTCTACGACGTCCTGCGAGGGAATAAAAAGTTCGAATGGACGGAAGAGTGCGAAAACGCCTTCCAACAGCTGAAGCGTTATTTAGCTACTCCTCCAGTCCTCGCAAAACCCGTGGAAGGGGAGCCTTTATTCTTATACATCGCGGTATCGGCAACAGCCGTAAGCGGAGTCCTGATCAGGGAAGAACGCGGGGAACAGAGACCTATTTTTTACATAAGCAAAACCTTGCTCGATGCCGAATCTAGGTATCCGTTGATGGAAAAATTGGCATGCGCGGTCGTAACATCGGCCCGAAAACTACGACCATATTTCCAATCCCACACGATTGTTATCCTAACGACTTTTCCCTTACGGACAATTTTGCATAGCCCAAGTCAATCAGGCCGATTGGCCAAGTGGGCGGTCGAGTTGAGCGAGTATGACATCGAATACCGACCAAGGACGAGCGCAAAGTCACAAGTGCTCGCAGACTTTTTGGTCGAACTTCCAGCGGGAGCAATAACCAACGAGAACCAAATTCCACCTGGCTCCTCCACGTCGACGGATCCTCATCCAAGCAAGGATCGGGTATCGGGATCCGTCTCACATCTCCAACGAGCGAGATCCTGGAACAATCGTTCAGACTGGAATTCCATGCCTCAAACAACGAGGCCGAATACGAAGCATTGATCGCAGGTCTACGTTTGGCTCACGGCTTAAAAATACGTAATCTCCACGCTTACTGCGACTCCCAGTTAGTGGCCAGTCAATTCAGCGGAGAATATGAAGCCAGAGACGAACGGATGGACGCGTACCTCAAACTGGTCCAAGGTCTAGCTCAAGACTTCGACTGTTTCGCCCTTACCCGGATCCCCCGTTCCGAGAATGTCCAGGCGGACGCCCTCGCGGCCTTAGCATCAAGTTCCGATCCAGGACTCAAAAGGGTAATTCCGGTCGAATTCATCGAACATCCGAGTATCGGACCGCCAGTCGTTGTCAATCTCATAGAGGGTCAAGACGACGAGGAAGAAGAGATTACGATACCACCACCATCGGAGCAATCCGATTACGGTTGTGATACCCCATGGCTTCAGACGATTCGAGACTACATTATCGACGGGCAACTGCCCGCCGAAAAATGGTCAGCTCGCAAGATCCGAACACAAGCCGCACGCTACGTAACAGTGGACGGCGAAATCTACAAGTGGAGATTCTCCGGACCGCTCCTGACGTGCCTGGAAGGAGAAAAGGCGAGGAAAGTGATGGAGGAAATACATTCCGGCTCATGCGGCAACCATTCCGGCGGAAGATCACTAGCCGTGAAAATCAAACGCCACGGATACTATTGGCCAACAATGATCGGAGATTGCGAGAAATTCGCACGAAAATGCGAAAAATGCCAAAGGCATGCGCCAACTATCCGACAACCGGCCGAAGTTCTTTCCTCCATCACATCGCCCTATCCCTTTATGCGCTGGGCCATGGATATTGTCGGACCTCTGCATAATTCAAAGCAAAAGCGTTTCCTTCTAGTGCTTACCGATTTCTTCTCAAAATGGGTAGAGGCCGACTCGTACGCGAGTATAAAAGACGTCCAAGTCGAGAATTTCGTATGGAGAAACATCATCTGTAGGCATGGAGTTCCTTACGAAATCGTAACCGATAACGGGTCTCAATTCATTTCCACCCGATTCGAGGCATTCTGCGAAAAGTGGAAGATACGACTCAACAAGTCAACTCCCAGATATCCGCAGTGCAACGGACAGGCTGAAACAATCAACAAGACCATTCTCGACGGACTGAAGAAACGCTTGGAGGCCAAAAAAGGTAGATGGGCCGACGAACTCGAGGGAGTCCTCTGGTCTCACCGTACCACCCCAAGGCGAGCAACGGGAGAAACTCCCTTCGCCTTGGTATACGGCACGGAGTGCATGATTCCCGCGGAAGTAGAATTTCCCGGTGTTCGAAGAAGGTTCTTACCCGAACGAGAGGAACTCAACAATGCTATGCTCTTGGACGATCTCGACCTCATTAACGAACGCCGGGATCGAGCGCTCATCCGAATTCAAAACTACCAGCACGCCGCTGCAAGATACTATAATTCCAACGTACGGAATCGTAGGTTCAATCAGGGAGATCTGGTCCTTCGCAAAGTTTTCCAAAACACCGCTGAACGAAACGCGGGAAAACTCGGAGCAAACTGGGAAGGTCCCTATAAAATCGAAAAAGTCGTCCGACCAGGTTCTTACGAAATAGCCAACATGCAGGGCATAAAAATCCCTAGAACCTGGAATGCGATGCATCTCAAAAAATACTATCACTAAACGAACCAACTCGCAATCACTGAACTACGAGACGGCTTGATCTCCGCAAGGAGTACGTAGGCAGTTTGCCGAAAGGCAAATTCAGCTGTCCCCCCTCATTAAAAAAGGGGGGAGTGGGTACGTATACTCGTATACTCCCAAAAAAATCGAAAAACTTCTTACCGCACTTTTGGTGTTTTCGACTTATCAAAACATCCTCACCCGTGAAATCGCAACGAGGTCTTCGGAGATTAGTCGACCGCTTGGGAGAATCAAACCTTTAGCATCGCGAGACGTCGCAAAAGATGCCTCAAAGATGGTTTCTTCCGAGCAAACGAAATCTCCGCAAAAAGATACATATATGCACACATTAACATTTATTTTGTGCAAATTAATCAAAACAACGGCACACGCCACCAAGTCCGATGCTGATCACATCGAACTCACAAACGTCCTAAACAGACATAGCCATCTCATGAAGATGACTCTCTTACATCCGACACAAGGATAATAGCGCTATAAAAGAAATCCGAAATTTTGGTCCAGCACTTCCGGTCTCCGGAGAGATGCTCGATTCGTATCAAACAAGTCGTATAAGCCGAGAACTTTTCGCGGACTTTACATCGATACGAATCAGGAAGAAATCGCGACAGGAAAAACGATAGCCGGTTAGTCACCGCACAATCCTTAAACCGAAAGTAAACCTAGGTCTTGCCCTAAACCCAGCGCACTGGTCTCTAACATCTCAAAGGCATGATATCGAAAGATAAGAGATTCTTAAACCACGCCTCTATGTTTACGTTCGATACCTTCAGCACCCCCGCAGAGTTCACATCTCGCGGAAGAACTCTCGAAACAGGTCTCGAATAAAACATTTCACAATCGAAGAAGGATATGAGACGACAACTCATCACCTTCCTCCCCACTATTCACAAATTCATAAAAAGCGTTATCCGATTATCATATCATAAAGCCGCGGAGCGGCAGGGATTCAAAGCCACACACGGCCAGTCCCGAAATACAAACAAGGCCATTCAAGGCCGAAACATAAAGACATAAAAAAAAAAAAATCTCTCGCAAGAGATCTAACCCAAGTCACCCTCAGAACTTACGCCCCCTCTTCACCCGCCGCCTCGTCCGAGCCTGGAGCCGCGTCGCTTCCATTCTCTCCGACCATCGGATCTTTCCCCTCTGGGTCTTCTGAACACGTCGGAAGGAAGCAAGCGGATTTTAGGTCGGCCAGGATGAGACCGAAATCGCCATCCTCGGCCGCCATATCTCCCTTGCAGCCGGACAGTCGGGCCTCTTCGGCCTCCAAGGTCGGGGGAGTCTCACTTTGGAACGACCGAACCACGGCCATCCCGCCCTCAATCGTCGCCAAAGCGAAATCCCTGCTCCGGATACACTCGAGGGAATCCAGGGAAGCGGAAATCTTCGCCAAGCGAGCCTGAAACTCCGCGCGAAGGGCATCCGTAGCCTCTTGGATCCCGCGGCGCGCTAGTCCAGCGTCACTCTCGATCTGACGCTGGAGTCGACGCACCTCCGAGGATTTGGCCTTCCTGGCCTTCTTTTCCTTAAGCAAGGAACTCGCCGTCTTCCCGAGGTCCCTCTCAAGCTCTCCTATCGCAACCTCGAGCTTCGACACTTTCGCAGAGTGAGAATCCTCGACAGCCGTCAACATAGCCTCGGTTTCGGACCATCTCCCCTGAAGCTCCACCAACTCCCCGGAAAGACGACTGGTCTCAGAGCCACATTCGCTGAACTGCGAACGGTAAAAATTCCTAAGATTAAGTCCGTAAAGAGAATGCACGAAAGACGATCGAGAATTCAAACAAGAAACAAACCTTTCCACGAAGTCCCGATGCTAGGCTCGACCCACCTCGCTGCGAAGTCTCCCCGTCACCGCTCTTGGCCAGTTTCCTCTTCCGACTCTTAGGCTGAGTAACCTGGACAGCGCTAGGAGCACGCAATGCCAGAACGATTTCTTTTCTGGCCGGAGGCGGAGGCATAGAGTCAGCGGCCTTTTCTTTGTCCTCGACAAGGATCGGAGTCGTGGAAGATCCCGCAGGTAGGACTTGCGGGAGAGGAGCCGCGACGTCGGTCCCATGACACGGGGCAACGACCTGCTCGGAGGAAGACGGAAACTCGGAGCCAGTCTGAGCCAATCCTTTCTCGGCTTGGCGACGAACTAGTTTCTCTCGGAAAGAAATATGACCGGCAACACAAGCCGGCACTTCCGCCGGAGAAGTTGGAACCGGAGCCGGAGAAGTGGCTTCACCCATCTCGACGTCGGAATCCTTCTTATCACCTTGGGAGGAAGACATGTTGAAAGGAAAGTTATGAAGCTAGAGAGGTTTTTGAAGAAATGAAGAAGGAAAGGTGTGAAGAAAATGAATGACAAGAGCTCACTACTTATAGAAGTATGGGTTCGGAACGTCGCCTCGACAACTTTTATTTTGCGGAGTTTTAAATATAAATTTCGTCCAATACGCTCAACCTTGTCAAAGTCACCTATCCGCCCGCTAGAGTCACAACTCTAACGGGCTGGGGGGCAAACTGTTGGGGTCAAAAACGGTTACGACAAATTTAACATTCAAAAACGTCCGAAGAAGAAAATAAGAGTTTCTCCGAAGAGTACTTTTCGAAATAGATTCTTCCTTACGAAAAAGCTTCGCGGAAGAAAGAATCGAGATATCCGACGAAAGCTCGAAACAGGTCGTTATGCAGCGACCGAACGTCCGTCCCGCTCGGTCGCTACGTAGCGACCGAGCGATTAGCGACCGAGCTCGAGCCAAAGCTCGGTCGCTACGTAGCGACCGAGCGATCGTCCCGCTCGGTCGCTACGTAGCGACCGAGCTCAGCCAAGCTCGGTCGCTACGTAGCGACCGAGCGATCGTCCCGCTCGGTTGCTACGTAGCGACCGAGCTCGAGCCAAAGCTCGGTCGCTACGTAGCGACCGAGCGATCGTCCCGCTCGGTCGCTACGTAGCGACCGAGCTCAAGCCAAAGCTCGGTCGCTACGTAGCGACCGAGTGCTCCTCCCGCTCGGTCGCTACGTAGCAACCGGGCTCGAGCCAAAATTCGGTCGCGGTGTAGCGATTGAACCTTTCCGAACATCGATACGACACCAGTCCTTGCATTCTCGTCAAACCTTCGAATACTATCTCCCGAAGACCGTAGCAAGCTCAATCCATGTTTCCCGCTATTCTAATTCATCGATCAAACTTCGCGGATCCTAAACCGCGGAAAACTCGTAGTAAACGTGTCGAGTCGGAAGACGGCCCAAAGGGACCTAAAACACGACTCGAGGCCCATCCTACGATTTTCCTAACCAAAAGCCCGTGAACCGCAGCATGGTTCACGCTTGGCCCACGAGGAAGGATAAATGTCAAGTTTCCGCGGATAAATACGGAAGTTTTGGAGATAATTGTGAAGATCGGGAAAAATGGAAAATCTCCATTTTATGCTATGACGGCTTAAGGGCAGAAGAGTAAAAGCGTAAACCGACCTTGGAGCTAGTATATAAGGAGTCCTAGGCGAGGAGCAGAGCAGAGAACTTTCTCAGAGCAAACTTAGCACTTAGAGCGATTTAGGCAACTTTCCGTTTTTGTTATTTCGAGCTGCGACTCAATTAGGTTTAGCCGTCTTAGGGTTGCTAGAACTAGGATTCTCGCCGACAGCTCTCGAGCCCAGGCTTATACCTTGTTGTAACGCTCATACGCAGATTCGTAATAAGATCTACTTTGCTCTCTTTTCGATTTCTTATTTTTATCGTTGTTATTCTCGTGTTCTGATTGCTTGACGTGTGGTAATTAACAGATATCCGGGTCCTCTGGGAAACTAGGGTTTTCTTAGTTTCCTTATTTAAACGGAAATCGACAGTGTGAATTTCGGTTCCCACAGCTTAGCTTCTTCAGCCAAGTTAGACTCCAACAAAGCCACCCGTTTCACTTCCAGTGGGTACCTAGATGAGTAGCATTTCGGTTTAATCACACATTTGGAAAATGTCCCATACCACTCACCAAAGCGTCTTACTATTGCGAATGCTGACACCATTCACAACAGAAATTATAATATACCTCAATCCCCATCATACTAAGATACTTAACATCATGTTCTTCCAATGATTGGAACGAACACCCTGAGTTTCCTCAATTCTTTCTTTGGACGGATTCAGATTGGAATTGATTCATTCCATCCAACTAGATCTAAGGAAACCTACCTTGACCTATATCGAGTCCTAGCTGATCCATCTGATCACAAGTCGACTCGTGTACTGGTCATGTAGTGTCTCCTTTGAGTCAGATTTAACATTGCATATGCTTTACTTATTATGAACGGCCATCAAGGGATAACACTTAACTTCAGTAGAGTGCTGCACGTTTATTTCAACCTAAGCCACTCTCTGGTCCATGTTACTTCCCTTGTCCAGGTAATCCATAAACAAGTTTTGCATTGCTTCCATCCTTTCCAACCCGTCTATTACTTCTAAATACTAGATCGACCAACCTTTCTGTTTTTAGGTTCTTGCCCTTGGAAAATGTATCTTGGCTAAGCCGGTTCATATTAGAATTCGCTACTTCACAAGCATGATACCCTAGCTTACCTCAACTCTTTCTTGGCTCACCCCATCTAAGGTTTCATAGTCATCATAGTTTTGGAAATAATTTCGGTATGGAATGCATCATCATAGAGCGTTGTCCTAAACAGGATCAAGCATGCTCTGATACCAACTTGTAAGACCTGATCCGGGCCGCCTAGGCCGCGGTCGATGCCTCACGTCGCTAGGTCCACTTCCTGGCCGAACCTCTTAATTTCTGCCCTTTATTTATAATATCGCCTAAAGGCGAGGGCTAACTTAGACTTTAGCTAAAGACTTACCTAGTCATTAATAGCCTAGATCCTTTCAACAGATACGCAGCGGAATATTCTCTAGTTAACCATTGGTCTAAAACCAATCTAACACTTGTCTGGTCGAATCACCTTAGCCTTGGTCAGTTTACTCAACTACCAATTAGCTTAAAGGTCAATCCTAAACCCAAACCAAGCCATACGATTCTGAGGTTCCATTCCCCTAAACCATTCTATCTAGATCTACATAAGTAAATGCTTGATCATACCTTTGCCACATCTATGGAGCTTATTAGCTCATCGGTCCTCCATTGACTCGAATTGCTCTTGCTTAACAGCTGGACCATTATCACTCAATGATCTTACTTATGGTCCTTATCTTGACTCCTGCGTCAAACAGCTCCCCTAGGTACTTAGTCATTCAACCAACCATCCCCACAGACATAAGTAACCTTTGAGAAGTCTTTGAAAGGATAAGGGTTTGCATCTGGCCTTTCTCGGCTCATGCACAATCCAAAATCCTTTTGCCTTATAGGCAATAGTACCAAGTCCATCTTCTGGACTGACAAAGCTCATTAGATCCTAAGTCAATCAACCAACCATCCTCACATGACTAGGGACGTGTCCCTTGGAATCTACCAACACAACCTTTCGTGTTTAACCAGAGAGAAGAGAAGAGAAACGATTTGAAACAGATAAGGAGAGCCGGATGGGACTTAGGAACCGAGCAGAGCCGCGGTGCGGTTGCATGGACCGTCTGTTCGGTCTGATGGAGTTACGGCCCATCACATACCTTGAGAACCACGTCTGGGTTCTCCATGCTCTTCTCCTTGTCTTGATCTCCCTTTCTTCACCGGAGTTAGTTCTCAAACGATCAGAGTCGCCGGAACACAACACCACCACAATCGGCCTTTCTCTTGGCCGAAACTCTCTCTTTCTCTCTTTCTTTCTCTCTACGTTTTTCTCTGAGTATTTTACTCTGGAATTGGATAATGAAATCGACCAGAGAGCCCCCATATTTATAGAAAACGAGGGGGTAAGTCTTGCCCCACGAACAGGCACGACTTGCTAGCGAATGGGCACCATCGGCCAAGGGTTGTCCCCTTTCGGCCACTTGCATCCCTTCGCCCTTTCTGATTGGGTTTGGGGTCGGTCACAAGCCCAACCCACGCCCCAGGCCTCCTGGACTTAGCCCACGGCATTGTCCAAAGACCCAACAGCCCATGGCCTCATGGCCGGACCTCACAGCCCGCCACTGACCCGGACCCGGACCATCGGCCTAAAGCCCGGACAGTCCGTCTAGCTGAGATGAGCTGCCTCTCAGCTGCCTCAACTGAGTGAGCTAGTAGTCTAGCTAGTGGAGCTGACTTAGTAGGGACTGAGCTGGTGTGAACTGAACCTAGCTTCATTGAGCTGGCCGAGCTACTCGTCCACTTCGTCCAGCAACCGTCTTACTCGTCCTAGCTGTCTCTTAGCTTGTATAAGGTTAAGTCTAAGTTTCCTTATGTCCTTAACCTTCTTTCTCGACCATGGAACGCT
The DNA here is from genome assembly GCF_000309985.2 of Brassica rapa. NCBI lineage: Eukaryota > Viridiplantae > Streptophyta > Magnoliopsida > Brassicales > Brassicaceae > Brassica > Brassica rapa. The sequence goes on from NW_022611035.1 coordinate 101,891, forward strand.
TGCCTTGATGTCCTAAGACTGGCTTGCATGTTTCCTCGAACCATGGCCGTCCCGACAATCCTATTCAGGATTGGGGGCGTGACAGTCAGTGTGCTGAGTCCAAGGACCAACGTGCTGATATGTGTACTGATGGACAGCCACGGATGTCCTGTGTGTTCTGACGGACACACATGGACACACACGGACAGCCACAGACGTCTTGTGTGTGCTGATGGACACACACAGACGTTCTGTGTGTGCTGACGGACACACACGGACACACACGGACACACACAAACATCCACGGACGTCCTGTGTGTGCTAACGGACAGCCACTGACAGCCACAGACGTCCTGTGTGTGCTGGTGGACACCCACGGACGTTCTGTGTGTACTGAACAGACAGCCCACGTGGACCAAAATCACCCAAACAATCCACAGGAAGGGCCAGCGTGCTGAGTCCAAGGACCAACGTGCTGATAGGTTTACTGATGGACAGCCACAGACATCCTGTGTGTGCTGACGGACATAGACGGACACACACAGACAGCCACACACATCTTGTGTGTGCTGACGGATACACATGGACGTCCTCTGTGTGCTGAAGGACACGCACAGACGTCTTGTGTGTCATGATGGACACACACGGACACACACGGGCACACACAGACAGCCACGGATGTCCTGTGTGTGCTGACGGACAGCCACGGACAGCCACAGACGTCCTGTGTGTGCTGGCGGACACCCACGGACGTCTTGTGTGTACTGAACAGACTGCCCACGTGGGCCAAAATCACCCAAACAGTCCACGGGATGGGCCAGTGTGCTGAGTCCAAGGACCAAGGTGCTGATATGTGTACCGATGGACAGCCACAAATGTTATGTGTGTGCTGACGGACACAGACGGACACGCACAGACACACACGTACAGCTACGGACGTCCTGTGTGTACTAGCGGACACCCACGGACGTCCTGTGTGTACTGAACAGATAGCCCACGTGGGCCAAAATCACCCGAACAGTCGACGAGAAGGGTCAGCGTGCTGAGTCCAAGGACCAACGTGATGATATGTGTACTGATGGATAGCCACGGACGTCCTGTGTGTGCAGACGGCACACACGGACAGCCATGGACGTCCTGTGTGTGCTGAAGGACACACACAGACGTCCTGTGTTTGCTGACGGACACCCACGGACGTTATGTATGTACTGAACAGACAGCCTACGTGGGCCAAAATCACCCGAACAGTCCACAGGAAGGGCCAACGTGCTGAGTCCAAGAACAAGCGTGCTGATATGTGTACCGATGGACAACCACGGACGTCCTGTGTGTGCTGACAGACACACACGGACACACACGGACAGCGACAAACAGCCACAGACGTCCTATGTGTGCAGACGGACAGCCACAGACAGCCACGGACGTCCTGTGTGCTGGCGGACACCCACGGACGTCCTGTGTGTACTGAACAGACAGCCGACATGGGCCAAAATCACGCAAACAGTCCACGGGAAAGGCCAGCGTGTTGAGTCGAAGGACCAACTTGCTGATATGTGTACTGATGGACAGGCACGGACGTCCTATGTGTGCTGACAGACACACACGAACACAAACAGACAGCCACAGACGTCCTGTGTGTGCTGGCGGACACCCACAGACGTCCTGTGTGTACTGAACAGACAGCCCACGTGGGCCAAAATCACCCGAACAGTCCACAGGAAGGGTCAGCGTGCTGAGTCCAAGGACCAACATGCAGATATGTGTACTGATGGACAGCCACAGACGTCCTAGGTGTGCTGACGGACACACACGGACAGCCACATAAGTCTTGTGTGTGCTGACAGACACCCGCGGACGTCCTGTTTGTGCTAACGAACACCCACAGACAGCCACGGACGTCTTGTGTGTGCTGACGGACACACACGAACGTCCTGCGTGTGCTGACGGACACCCACATACGTCCTGTGTGTACTTAACAGACCGCCCACGTGGGCCAAAATCACCCAAACAGTCCACGGGAAGGGTCAGCGTGCTGAGTCCAAGGACTAACGTGCTGATATGTGTACTGATGGACAGCCACAGACGTCCTGTGTGTGCTGACAGACACACACGGACACACACGGACACACAAGGACAGCCAAGGACGTCTTGTGTGTGCTAAAGGACACCCACAGACGTCATGTGTGTGCTGACGGACACCCATGGACGTCCTGTGTGTACTGAACCGACAGCCCACGTGGGCCAAAATCACCCGAACAGTCCACGGGAAGGGCCAGCGTGCTGAGTCCAAGGACCAGCGTGCTGAGTCCAAGGACCAGCGTGCTGATATGTGCACTGATGGACAGCCATAGACGTCCTATGTATGCTGACGGACACACACGGACACACACACACAGCCACAGACACCCACGGACGTCCTGTGTTTACTGAACAGACTGCCCACGTGGGCCAAAATCACCCAAACAGTCCACGGGAAGGGCCAGCGTGCTGAGTCCAAGGACCACTGTGCTGATATGTGTACTGATGGACAGACACGGACGTCCTGTGTGTGCTGACGGACACACACGGACAGCCATGGACGTCCTGTGTGTGCTGATGGACACACACGGACACACACGTACAGCCACGGACGTCTTGTGTGTGCTGACGGACACCCACGGACTTCCTGTGTGTACTGAACAGACAGCCCACGTGGGCCAAAATCACCCAAACAGTCCACGGGAAGGGCCAGCGTGTTGAGTCCAAGGACCAACATGCTGATATGTGTACTGATGGACAGCCACGGACTTCCTGTGTGTGCTGACGGACACAGACGGACACACATGGACACAAACAGACAGCCACAGACGTCATGTGTGTGCTGGCAGACACCCACAGACGTCCTGTGTGTACTGGACAGACAGCCCACGTGGGCCAAAATCACCCGAACAGTCCACAGGAAGGGTCAGTGTGCTGAGTCCAAGGACCAACATGCAGATATGTGTACTGATGGACAGCCACAGACGTCCTGTGTGTGCTGACGGACACACACGGACAGCCACAGAAGTCTTTTGTGTGCTGACGGACACCCACAGACGTCCTGTGTGTGCTGACGGACACCCACAGACGTCCTGTGTGTACTTAACAGACAGCCCACGTGGGCCAAAAACACCCAAACAGTCCACGGGAAGGGTCAGCGTGCTGAGTCCAAGGACTAACGTGCTGATATGTTTACTGATGGACAGCAACAGCCGTCTTGTGTGTGCTGACGGACACACAAGGACACACACTGTAACACCCCGATCCGGCCGACTAGGCCGTGGTCGAAGCCTTACGTCGCTCGGTCCACTTCCTGGCCGAACCTCTTAATTTTTGCCCTTTAGTTATAATATCGCCTAAAGGCGAGGGCTAACTTAAACCTTAGCTAAAGACTTCCCTAGTCATTAATAGCATAGATCCTTTCAACAGATACACAGCAGTTTATTCTCTAATTAACCATTGGTCTAAAACCAATCTAACACTTGTCTGGTCGAATCACCTTAGCCTTGGCCAGTTTACTCAACTACCAATTAGCTTAAAGGTCAATCCTAAACCCAAACCAAGCCATACGATTCTGAGGTTTCATTCCCCTAAACCGTTCTATCTAGATCTACATAAGTAAATTCTAGATCATACCTTTGCCACATCTATGGAGCTTATTAGCTCATCGGTCCTCCATTGACTTGAATTGCTCTTGCTTAACAGCTGGACCACGATCACTCAATGATCTTACTTAAGGTCCTTATCTTGACTCCTGCATCAAACAACTCCCCTAGGTACTTAGTCATTCAACCAACCATCCCCACAGACATAAGTAACCTTTGAGAAGTCTTCGAAAGGATAAGGATATGTATTTGGCCTATCTCGGCTCAAGCACAATCCGAAATCCTTTTGCCTTATAGGCAATAGTGCCAAGTCCATCTTCTGGACTGACAAAGCTCATGAGATCCTAAGTCAATCAACCAACCATCCTCACATGACTTGGAACTGATGAGTCATCATCTGGCCTGACCGGCCTTGGGACTTAACCCAGACAACATATATGACTTGTTCATATGATATATGGTGTTTTTCACATCATTGTATAGGTGTTTTTGTATTGATTCGAGTCCTTAATCCGAGTCAGTCTAGTCCTTTTTGATCTTTTACAGGTCTGGAGTTGGTAGAAGAATGAAGAGAGCGTGCTTGAAGAGAAGCTGACCTTTTGGAGCATTTTGCGGAGAACACTCAAGACGAACAGTCCTGAGACTGTTCTCAAGCAGAACAAGCAGACGGAGTGATCCCGAGGTTGCTCCCGACAAATAAGGAAGCTTCTATTTTCGGGAATTAAGGCCTTGTTGCCCTACTTTCTTTTCTACCTATTGGCGCCTCCATATAAAGACGCCACCTATCCTATTTTATTTCTTACGCTAGTTTTTACAAGAGAACTATTAGCTTTTGCGATCTGCAACTTGTAAGGGAGAAGAATCCATTCTCTCATAGAGAAGACCATCTGAACCCTTGTTTACTACTCTTATTATTATGCAGTTTCATTCAGTATCTATGTCTTTGATTGCTTGCATCATGATTGAGTAGTGATCTAGTTCGCCTAGGGTTTTTAGGGTGTTGAAATATGAGCTAAACATAGATAAGTTATCCTTGATTATTCTTCATCCATACTATTCTTAAGGCTTCCATTAACCTGATCACTTGATGTTAGATCCTAAGTTTATCGCCTATCTCGGCTCAAGCACAATCCGAAATCCTTTTGCCTTATAGGCAATTGTACCAAGTCCATCTTCTGGACTGACAAAGCTCATGAGATCCTAAGTCAATCAACCAACCATCCTCACATGACTTGGAACTGATGAGTCATCATCTGGCCTGACCGGCCTTGGGACTTAACCCAGACAACATATATGACTTGTTCATACCAACCGATGCATTCATTAATCAGGTTAGTACCGACACCTTGAACCATCATTCAGAGGTCAGGTCGTCCATACTCAACCATGATCAGATCTTACACGGCCTTCCTTGAACAATCACACTTAGGCTCAGTATCTATGGTCTACGACACATAGTACTAGCCACACACTTCGTCATGACACTTAGCCAATCTCGAAGCTATCAACACCAAGGTTGATATCTAGAAGCATCAATCAATACTCTTACTCCTGCAACGTGAATATCCATACTAGTGTTTGGCCATCGAACCATCGTCATGAAACATGATCCGACCACTAGACTTGATAAGCCATCGTCCACTTAGCATGTACTGATATAACTGGCCTTCCATTGCCATCATGTGGGTCTACGCCCTACATAAGGCATATGGCGCCTATCCTACTCACCAACCCAAAGTTGATTGTAAGATATCCCACTTAGCCTTTAGGGCTAGAACCATCCAACCATAGCTGGATCGTCCATAGTCTCGTCTAACCGTTTGGTTAAGATCTAGGTGCGATCATGCGCGCGCCTAACTCGTCGGTTATGGACCGCGACCTCATTACTCAACCAGAACCACGGTTATAACCAATCCCAACACATCAACAAGGCCACGCCAATGTACAGGAGGAGTAGAAGAAGAAATAGATGAAAAGAATAAGAAGAATAGGACACAATCCAAATGCCCAGGCTAGACCGGTTCAGACTGTCCGATGGTCTTAGCTGATGAGTCGGTGGTTACCCCACTGACCCTATCTGACTGAACCACGGGGTTGGAGTCCTTCTTCATACCTTTCTCTATGCCTTGGGTATCCATAACCACACGGCCTCCTCTCTCCTAAACCGTTCTCCTTGCCGGAGATACTAAACCACCACAACCGAGCCTTTTCCGGCTTGGATCCTCGGTTCTCATTGAGGGATCCCTTTGTTTAGGACGTGTGTCCTTTGTCTCAGACAGAATGAGACTGAATAATACTGAATGCCTTGATCTCTGGTCGTGCGTCCTATATATAGGCAACCAAAGGTTATGTGTGAAGGGACACATCCCTTCGAAGCATCCTTTTGGGACAGATCTTGGGCATCGATTACAATCAACGGTCCAGATTGTACCTGTTCGGAAATGGAAGGTTCCAGACCTTATAGGCACGTACAACCCAAGCGCAGACTTGATACCCAAGCCCACGGCCTGTCCACAAGAGCCCAACAACTCATGGACCACATGGCCGGACCTCATGGCCCGCCACTGACCCAGACCCGGACCATCGGCCCGAAACCCAAACAGTCCGTCGAGATGAGATGAGCTGACTCCCAGCTGCCTCAGCTGAGTGAGCTAGTAGTCCAGCTGGTTGAGCTGACTTAACTTGGAACGAGCTAGGCTGAGCTTGACCGAGCTATGTCTAGCTGATCGAGCTTCTCGTAAGCATCGCCCAGCTTCTGTACAACTTATCCTAGCTGACTTCTTTCTCTTATAAGGTTAAGTCTCAGCATCCTGACGTCCTTAACCTTCTATCTTGGCCATGGAACGCTTGCCTTAAGGTCCTAAGACCGGCTGGTTCGTTTCCTCGAACCATGGCCGTCCCGACGGTCCTTATCCAGGATCACGGATGTTACAAGTCTCCCCCACTTGAAATGTATTCGTCCTCGAATCCGGTGGTGATTATATCTTGTCCCAAGAAAAAATATTCCAACCGACTTATTCTAGTCTTGGTCAGGGAATAAAACAAGTTTGATTCAGATCCACCAATTGACCACTTCGATGATCAAGTTCCTTTGACCATCGTTGTACAGGTCTCCCCCACTTAATAAGTATTTAACAACCAAAATCCTATCAAGTGGTCCTTTCTGGTTTCGCTCATGGCACCCTTACTTGTCTAATTCAACCACAGTCAAGAGTCCATCAAGCATCCATTCAAGTGATACTTGTAAATCCATCCAAAGACATTCTTTGTGTCACTGACCGAACTCTCCAGGTTGCGGTCCTTGTATCCAACAAGTCTGTGTCTTTCTTTTGAATATCGTCTTCTTTAGACTTTATTCTTTCGCTGATCATAGTCCATGACTATATCATAACCAGTCCGTAGGAACATGCTGCATACTCGAGCCTTAGTAGATTTGGCCAATCCCCACACCACTCGATGTACGATTCAAGTCCTCATGAACTTGTTCCAATCTTTAGGCTGCTCGTCCTACAACGAGTCCTAACAGATTGTTATGGTTCTTTTGTCCTTCATGGACAATAAGGTTCATGACCTCAGCCACAACGTACTGGATCATCCCCTTAACCAGCCACAACCTTTTCAGGCTTGGCCACATTGCGATCTTAGTCCCTCCAGACTAAAAACCCCTCAGACTTGACTTATGTCCTTTACTGGACTTTGTCATAATTCGATCCTGGTCCATTTATGGACGTGATTGTATTCCGGTCCTGGTCCACTCAGGGACTCGACCGTTTCACCCTGACCATAGGTCCATCTCCAAATAGGTCGTGGCCAGATCCTCATCCATTACTGGACTTGATCATTCTCAACCGTAGGTCAAACTCCGACTTGGTTGTACTACGACCATGGTCCTCTCTCGGACATGGTCAACTTTGGCTCTGCCATCTCGGCCGGAGCCAAAGAAATGGACTCTAGGACAGCGGAACTGTCCGTGGTTCCAGTTCAATCAGAAAGGGATCGGACCTATCAGGGGGGACACCTTGTAGCGCCTCAAACACATCCTGGAACTCGGACACCAACGAATCCTCGCGTGGGTCTAGCAGAAAACCAGAACTGTCAGGCTCTGTAGTTGTAATTGTAGCCAAGAATGACTGACAACCCTGTTCCAGCATCCGAATCGCTCGAACTGCTGAAACCACTACTTTCTCTTGAGCCTGACACAGACCTTGGTACTCTACCGGGTGAAGTCCATTCTCCAATTGCACACGACCCTTATGGCAATCGAGAGTGGCTCGGTACTTTCCCAATCAGTCCATGCCTAAGATCACTATTGATTCTCTAGGTGGACACCGACCCGATTCACAGGGAAGACCTTTCCCTGGATCTGTACGGGGATATTCGACATGAGACCTAGTGAGTTCATGGCTTGCCCACTGGCTGCCCTCACTATCCCAAAATTATCACCTGCATCCAGACAGAACAAACCCTTTCCGACCAGTCCCGGACTCACAAAACCTATGTGTAGCCCTGCATCGGAAAGTACGTGGGTTTTTACCCCACCGACCGTGAGGGTTCCTATCAGAGACCCCATCAGAATCCCCTAGACCACATTCTAGGTTCCAGACCAAGCATTACTACTTGAATGTAAAAAGATAAATTTAGAGATTGCCAGAGATCGAATCAAAAGATCCGGAAGCTCCGTCGTCTCGTGACAGTTCATACACCCTCGGTGTTGTGGTTGGTTTGCCTTGGGACGCCTTGCCTGTGTCTCCAGGGCCCTTCCCCTGACTTCCTTGCAGCTTGGGACACTCCGATTTGAAATGTCCTTGCTGGCCACAATGGAAACAAGTCATCTGGCCGCTTCTACCAGACGGGTTCGGTCGAGGACAGTTCTGAACCCCATGGTCCATGCTGCCACAACAAACACAAGCCCCCTTGGCCTTCCAGCACTCACCAGGATGGGTCCGTCAATATTTGGAACACGCAGGTCGGCCACCAGAGGTCTTGCCTCCGTCCACCGGGTCCCATTTTCTCTTTTTATCATTAGTTTTGCCCGATGGGACAGACTGTGGCTTAGCCTTAAGCTTAGCTTTTTTAGCCAAGTTAGACTCCAACAAAGCCACCCGTTCCACTTGCAGTGGGTACCTAGATAAGTAGGATTTCGGTTTGATCACACATTTGGAAAACGTCCCATACCATTCTCCAAAGCGTCTTACTATTGCGAATGCTCACACCATTCACAACAGCAACTATAATATACCTCAATCCCCATCATACTGAGATACTTAACATCATGTTCTTCCAATGATTGGAACGAACACCCGGAGTTTCCTCATTCTTTCTTTGGATGGATTCAGATTGGAATTGATTCATTCCATCTGACTCGATCAATGGAAACCTACCTTAACTTATACCGAGTCCTAACTGATCCATCTGATCAGAAGTCCACTCGTGTACTGGTCATGTAGTGTATCCCTTGAGTCAGATTTTAATATTGCATATGCTTTACTTATTATGAACGACCATCAAGGGATAACACTTAACTTCAGTAGAATGCTGCACGTTTATTTCAACCTAAGCCACTCTCTGGTCCATGTTACTTCCCTTGTTTAGGTCATCCATAAACAAGTCTAGCATTGCTTCCATCCCTTCCAACCCGTCTATTACTTCTAAATAATAGATCGACCAACCTTTCTGTTTTTAGGTTCTTGCCCTTGGAAAATGTATCTTGGCTAAGCCGGTTCATCTTAGAATTCCCACATTCACAAGCATAATACCCTAGCTTACCTCAACTCTTTCTTGGCTCACCCCAACTAAGGTTTCATAGTCATCATAGATTTGGAAATAATTTCGGTATGGAACGCATAATCATAGAGCGTTGTCCTAAACAGGATCAACCTGGCTCTGATACCAACTTGTAACACCCCGATCCGGCCGACTAGGCCGTGGTCGAAGCCTTACGTCGCTCGGTCCACTTCCTGGCCGAACCTCTTAATTTTTGCCCTTTATTTATAATATCGCCTAAAGGCAAGGGCTAACTTAAACCTTAGCTAAAGACTTCCCTAGTCATTAATAGCATAGATCCTTTCAACAGATACGCAGCGGATTATTCTCTAATTAACCATTGGTCTAAAACCAATCTAACACTTGTCTGGCCGAATCACCTTAGCCTTGGCCAGTTTACTCAACTACCAATTAGCTTAAAGGTCAATCCTAAACCCAAACCAAGCCATACGATTCTGAGGTTCCATTCCCCTAAACCATTCTATCTAGATCTACATAAGTAAATGCTAGATCATACCTTTGCCACATCTATGGAGCTTATTAGCTCATCGGTCCTCCATTGACTTGAATTGCTCTTGCTTAACAGCTGGACCACGATCACTCAATCATCTTACTTAAGGTCCTTATCTTGACTCCTGCATCAAACAACTCCCCTAGGTACTTAGTCATTCAACCAACCATCCCCACAGACATAAGTAACCTTTGAGAAGTCTTCGAAAGGATAAGGATATGTATTTGGCCTATCTCGGCTCAAGCACAATCCGAAATCCTTTTGCCTTATAGGCAATAGTACCAAGTCCATCTTCTGGACTGACAAAGCTCATGAGATCCTAAGTCAATCAACCAACCATCCTCACATGACTTGGAACTGATGAGCCATCATCTGGCCTGACCAGCCTTGGGACTTAACCCAGAAAACATATATGACTTGTTCATATGATATATGGTGTTTTTCACATCATTGTATAGGTGTTTTTGTATTGATTCGAGTCCTTAATCCGAGTCAGTCTAGTCCTTTTTGATCTTTTACAGGTCTGGAGTTGGTAGAAGAATGAAGAGAGCGTGCTTGAAGAGAAGCTGACCTTTTGGAGCATTTTGCGGAGAACACTCAAGACGAACAGTCCTGAGACTGTTCTCAAGCAGAACAAGCAGACGGAGTGATCCCGAGGTTGCTCCCGACAAATAAGGAAGCTTCTATTTTCGGGAATTAAGGCCTTGTTGCCCTAATTTCTTTTCTACCTATTGGCGCCTCCATATAAAGACGCCACCTATCCTATTTTATTTCTTACGCTAGTTTTTACAAGAGAACTATTAGCTTTTGCGATCTGCAACTTGTAAGGGAGAAGAATCCATTCTCTCATAGAGAAGACCATCTGAACCCTTGTTTACTACTCTTATTATTATGCAGTTTCATTCAGTATCTATGTCTTTGATTGCTTGCATCATGATTGAGTAGTGATCTAGTTCGCCTAGGGTTTTTAGGGTGTTGAAATATGAGCTAAACATAGATAAGTTATCCTTGATTATTCTTCATCCATACTATTCTTAAGGCTTCCATTAACCTGATCACTTGATGTTAGATCCTAAGTTTATCGCCTAGCTAACCATTTAGGAGAAAGCTTGACATGTATTGGATGAGCTTAGTATCCCTAATCAGCGAAAGTAGATATTAGGGTAGTAAGTGAACTGATCAGACCTGACCTCTAAGGCTTGCAGTCGTTTCTCATCTCAACGACAGTTAGATGATGGGATCGACCAGCAAAGAGATCACCACCACGACAGTGGGGTGTTCCAGCTGAGTGATCCGAATTCTAGAAAGTACTGCACCGCGCTTGAATAATTGTTTGGCTCTGGCTCAACACCCAATGAAATACCCTAGGTTAGCTTCCTGTTAAATTGAATCAATCTCTAGTTTACTTGTCTTCCGCGTCACCAATTGAATTGAAAACCATTTTCTTCTTAGCTTGATATTGAAATTTATAAGAGTAAAGTGTAGACTGGTCCTCTGGATTGAATCTAAAAGTACTATAATCACAACTGTTAACTTGGCAGTAGCAAAGATTCATATTTAGTGTATCAAGTTTTGGCGCCGTTGCGACGGGGACCAGATTTTTTTACCTCTACTTTTCGGTTTCATTTTAAGTCTAATATATCTAACTCGCCTCTGTTTCTTGTTACAGCTAATGATCCAGGTGCATGACCAGTAGACATACTCGGAGCAACGCACAAGGACCATTGCATCAGCTCACCAACGAAGAACTAGTGAGATTAGAACGTCAGAACCGTCAACTGCCTAGACCTACAAGCACCAACATGGGTGATCATCAGGATGATCTTACTGCTGCATTTGCACTCATGCAACAACAGATGCAGCAGATGCAGCAAACTATCCAAGCAAACGCTGCAAACCAACGGAATGCACCGGAGGAAGTTGATCAGATTGGCCAAAGGAATCTATTGCGTAATCTACCTGCTACGCGATCCGCCATCAACCCTCCACCTTGCACTAGACAAGACTTCGAGATCAAGCCCGCCTTGATAGGTCTGGTGCAGAGGAAGATCTTCGACGGACTTCCTGCAGAAATACCGATGGACCACATTGAAAACTTTGAGAAGATGTGTGGGTTCACTAAGGCGAATGGAGTACCACCAGATTACATCAAGTGTACCTTGTTCCCTTTCTCTCTCGATGGGAAGGCTGCTCGCTGGCTAGATTCCCTACCAACTGGATCGCTCACCACATGGGAACAAGTCAGATCCGCTTTCTTGAGCCACTTCTACACAAAATCAAAGACGGCAGCTCTGAGACAGAAGATCGCCACCTTTAAACAGCTGGTAGATGAGCCGTTCTGCGACGCATGGGAGCGATTCAACGTCTACCGCAGGGAGTGCCCACATCACGGTTTTGAAGAAGATTATCTACTCGGAGTTTTCTACGATGGAGTAGGTTGGGAGTACAGGAATGCTTTAAACTCAGCCAGTAATGGAGATTTCATGACCCAATCCACTCAAGGCGCTTTCGCGTTAATTGAGAACATGGCCTCAAGCTCAGCTGACAGCAACCGAGATACTGACCGCACCCAAAAGGTGAACAGCGTCGACAATAACAAAATAGATGAGCTCTTCGCCAAGGTCGATCAGCTGATTAAGAGTAATCAGAACCATGTCTTCATCATGGAAGAGTCTCCTCAGGATAAAGGAACCACAGACACTACATCAGAAGCGGACCAGGCGACTGAGGACCACCATGAGGTTAGCTATGTGAATGGGCAAGGATGGCAGTTTAAGAACTATCACCCGAACCCTAACGTGAGGAACAACCCCCACCTGTTCAACAACCCTAAACCCGATGGTAATGCAGAAAATGCTCAAGGAAATCAGGTTCAGAACAGTGGCTACCAACGGGGGTATGGAAATCAAGGAAGAACCTTTGTCCTCAGCCCAGCTCAGAATACTCAGTTCCACAACCAGAAACAACCGACTAACCAGCAGCCTGCACAGCCTGCTCAAACTGCTCCTCAGGACGAGATGAAGAGTCTCGCCAATATGATGAGCCAGCTGCTCCAAGGACAGCAGATTCAGGGAAAAGCATTGAATCAGGTCACAAACGACATCAATACCCAAATGAATCACATGTTCAATGACCTGAGTGCCAAATATGATAATGTCTCGAGCCATATGAGGCAGATGGATATTCAGATTGCTCAGACTGCTGAGAGTGTGAAGATACAGCAAGGCACTCTTCCTGGAAAAACAGATAAAAATCCCAAGGAGTGTAATGCAGTCGCGCTTAGGAGTGGGAAGCAGTTAACTGATCTGGCACCCAAGAGATTCACAACAGCTGAAAAGGGGAAGCAGAAAGAATCAGAACAGCCACCTGTAACCGCACCAGCAGACGAGGAAGAAGCAGAGCTTCCTGCTAAACATACTCCGACCCCTACAGAGCAGCCTACTGTGGTTGTTCGCCCAGCGGTAGAACCTGTTCCCACCCGTGACTATGTGCCTAAGGTTCCATACCCTGTTCCTGCTAAGGCCACACGCAAGGACAAGGAGGAGATGAAATGTAGGAAGATGCTGGAAGACTTAACAGTCAGACTCCCTCTCATGAGTGCAATCCAGATGATGCCATCCATGAGTAGAGTGCAGCGCTGTTCTCCAGAACAAAAGGATCAAGAAGATGGGTGATCCTGGAAAATTTGTCCTATCCATCCAAATAGGGAGAACAGTCTTCTCGTGTTCGCTAGTCGATCTGGGATCAAGCATCAACCTCATGCCATACTCTGTGGCTAAGCGCCTTGGATTCACGGATTTCAAACCTACCAGGATGTCCCTAGTGTTTGCTGATCGATCAGTGAAATCTCCAGTCGGAATTATCGAGGATATCCAAGTACTGGTTGGGAACACACTTGTCCCTGCCGATTTCGTTGTTCTGGAACTCGAGGAAGAATCAAAGGATCCTCTGATCCTAGGCAGACCATTCCTATGCACTGTCGGAGCTATCATAGATGTGCGACAGGGAAAAATCGATCTCCACCTAGGAGACATCGTGATGAGGTTCGAGATGAATCAGATGCTCAAGAAACCTATGCTGGATGGACAAACCTTCACTGTCCAAGAGGAGGGTGATCCGCTGGAACCGAGTGACAGATGATTGAGGAGATCCTTATAGATGATCCGCTGGAACTAGCCTTGACTAGAGCTGAAGCAGAACAGAATGTCCAGAACATCGACGCTGATGGGTACGCTAAGATGTTGGACTCCGCCAGAACCATGGAAAGATTAGTGGCATATCTCAGTCTGGGGGAGAACAATGCCTCAGACTCATCAAGCTGCGCCTGTTCCACCAAGTAGGAACAATGACCCGTGGAGTGAATCCAAAGCTCCAAAAGTCGAGCTCAAAACACTCCCTAAGGGGCTCAGGTACGCATTTCTTGGACCAAATTCTACATACCCAGTAATCGTAAATGCTGATCTGAACAATGCTGAAACTGCTCTTCTCTTATGCGAACTTAGAAATATCGAAAGGCATTAGGATATTCTCTAGCTGATATACCTGGCATTTCACCTGATCTGTGCATGCATAGAATACACCTAGAAGATGAATCAATGACTTCTGTAGAACATCAGAGGAGGTTAAACCCAAATCTGAAAGATGTTGTAAAGAAAGAGATAATGAAACTTTTAGAAGCTGGTGTAATTTATGCGATCTCTGATAGTAAGTGGGTTAGTCCTGTTCATGTAGTGCCTAAGAAAGGAGGGATCACTGTTATAACAAATGAAAAGAATGAATTAATCCCTACTAGAACAGTAACTGGTCATCGCATGTGCATTGATTTCCGTAAATTGAATGCTGCGACTCGCAAGGATCACTTTCCACTCCCTTCATTGATCAAATGCTTGAAAGATTGGCTAACCACCCTTACTATTGCTTTTTAGATGGTTATTCAGGTTTCTTTCAGATTCCCATCCACCCAGACGATCAAGAAAAGACGACGTTCACATGTCCTTACGGAACATACGCCTACAGGAGAATGCCTTTCGGGCTGTGCAATGCTCCAGCGACCTTTCAACGCTGCATGATGTCAATTTTCACTGATCTAATTGAAGACATAATGGAAGTTTTCATGGACGATTTCAGCGTCTATGGGAGCTCCTTTAGTGTCTGTTTGTCAAACTTGTGCAGGGTTCTGAAGCGATGCGAGGAGAAGCATCTCGTGCTGAATTGGGAAAAATGCCATTTCATGGTCAGAGATGGAATTGTTTTAGGACATAAGATTTCAGAAAAAGGCATCGAAGTGGACAAGGCAAAGATCGATATCATGATGAGTCTGCAACCCCCAACTTCAGTGAGGGGAATAAAAAGCTTTTTGGGACATGCTGGTTTTTACAGAAGATTCATCCAGGACTTCTCGAGAATCGCAAGACCACTCACTAGACTGCTCTGCAAGGAAACAAAGTTCGATTTCGACAACGAGTGCTTAGCTTCATTTCACACGATCAAGGGAGCTCTTGTCAGTGCACCGGTTGTCCAACCCCCAGATTGGGACCTCCCTTTCGAGATCATGACGGACGCGAGTGACTTTGCAGTGGGAGCAGTGCTTGGACAGCGGAAGGATAAAAAGCTCCATGTGATCTACTACGCGAGCAAGACACTGGATGAAGCTCAATGTAGGTATGCTACCACAGAGAAGGAACTCCTGGCCATCGTCTATGCTTTTGAGAAGTTCCGATCATATCTAGTTGGGTCTAAGGTGATAGTCCACACGGATCATGCAGCTCTCAAGTACCTGCTCACGAAAAAAGATGCCAAACCGCGACTCCTGAGATGGATTCTCCTCCTCCAGGAATTTGACCTGGAAATAAGAGACAAGAAGGGGGTAGAAAATGGAGTAGCGGACCACCTTTCCAGAATGAAAATAAACGATGATACAGTGATTGACGAAGAACAACCAGTGGAACACGTCAGTGCGATTGGTCTTTGCTACGCGGAACAACCAATGCGCATAGAAACAGCTTGTCCTTCGCAACCAGAGCAGTTTGTGGCAGCAATCCAGAAGCAATATCCTGATCTACCGTGGTTTGCTGAGATTGCAAATTTCTTAGCTGCTGAAAAGGAGCCTCAGAAGTTCACGGGGAACGAGAAGAGGAAATTCTTAAGAGAAGCAAGACACTACTTCTGGGATGGGCCTTATCTATACCGACAATGCAAGGATGGGATCTTTAGACGATGCGTTCCGGAGGCTGCAATTCCAGGGATCCTACACCACTGCCACGGATCTTCCTACGCTGGACACTTCGCCACATTCAAAACAGTCTCCAAAATTCTCCAAGCGGGATTCTGGTGGCCAACAATGTTCAGAGATGCTCACGCTTTCATATCCAGATGCAACGCATGCCAGCGAATGGGCAGTGTCAGCAAAAGGAATGAGATGCCTCAGAACTACATATTGGAAGTAAAGGTGTTCGACTGCTGGGGAATAGATTTTATGGGACCTTTCCCACCTTCTCACAAGAACGAGTACATCCTGGTTGCAGGCGACTATGTCTCTAAGTGGGTAGAAGCAATTGCTAGTCCGACCAACGACGCACGAGTTGTAACCAAGATGTTCACCTCCATCATCTTTCCAAGATTTGGAGTACCTAGAGTGGTTATCAGCGATGGTGGAACTCACTTCATCAACAGAGTGTTCCAAGGATTACTGAGCAAGAACGGCGTGAAACACAAGGTTGCAACCGCCTATCATCCCCAAACGAGTGGTCAAGTGGAAATTTCCAATAGAGAGATCAAGAACATTCTGCAGAAAA
Organism: Brassica rapa; assembly: GCF_000309985.2. NCBI lineage: Eukaryota > Viridiplantae > Streptophyta > Magnoliopsida > Brassicales > Brassicaceae > Brassica > Brassica rapa. The sequence goes on from NW_022611035.1 coordinate 118,561, forward strand.
CAGTCAATACCACGCGTAAGGATTGGTCCATCAAGCTTGACGACGCTCTCTGGGCCTACAGAACAGCCTATAAAACCCCGTTAGGGACAACTCCCTATCATCTGGTCTACGGCAAGGCATGTCACCTACCTGTGGAGCTAGAGTATAAGGCAGCTTGGGCTGTCAAGCTGCTTAACTTCGATATCAAACCTGCTAAGGAGAGGCGAACAATTCAGATCCATGAGTTGGAGGAGATTAGGCATCTGGCCTATGAGAGCTCCAAAATCTACAAAGAAAAAACCAAGGCATTCCATGACAAACGGATCATCAGCAGAAGCTTTGCTCCGAATGATCAGGTCTTACTCTTCAACTCAAGGATTAAGCTATTCCCTGGAAAGCTAAAATCCAGATGGTCAGGACCTTTCACCATGAAAAAGGTTCGCCCCTATGGAGCTGTTGTGTTGCTGGACACAAGAGGAGGAGAATTTGTTGTTAATGGGCAGCGCCTCAAGCCTTACCTTGCTGATACAACAATCGCTGAAGGTGTAGAAATAACCTTAAGTGATCCCCTTCAAGCCTAATCGGCTCACAAAAGTCAAGCTAGTGACTGAAAAGAAGCGCTTGGTGGGAGGCAACCCACTGGTGAGTGTAAATATTTCTTTTATTTCTAAAAAAAAAAAAAAAAAAAAACTAACTTGCAGGAAGAAAATCAAGAAAATCGAGCACTTCTCAGCAGAACACTCCGGCGCTTGTTCCACTGATTGTTCCCAGGTAAGTGCTCGAACAAAAAAAAAAGAGAAAATGGGAAATGGCCTATTTAAGGCCCACTAACTTTACCCCCCCCCCCCCATTATATCTAGAGCCGCAAACCAACCTCAAGGAACCCTAAATCGAAAACTCTCATTTCCTATTCTTCTTCATCGATTTTGCTCTAATCTCTTGGATCCTCTCGAGATCGGTTTGGTTTTGCAGGAATCACCTATCCGATCAAGGTAACCGCTCAGATCCCCTTCCCCTCCGCGCATCAAAAACGCGGTTTGGAAGTGTCTCCTCGAATCCTCGTTACCTTTTGCTTAGGGATTTGATCTTAGATTGTAGCTATAGATTTCACATTTGCTACTAAGATCTAATTTGTGCTTGATTAAACGGAATAGTAACATATTTGTTGATTGCGGTTCTTGAGAAATTGCGATTGAGTTAGGGCAAAATGTTAAACCTAAGCGGTTGTGGGTTGTTTAGGAATTGATGGACTTGGGCAGAATTGAGAGATTGGAATGTCCCATCGTTTCTGAACAACCGTAGAGCATGGCTAATTTGGAAATTGATTTTGTTTTGCAGATGCCTCCAAGAACAAGGAACCCTAAAGCACTCAAGGCCTCTCGTGGAGCAGCCACGCCTTCTCACTCCGCGAACGTCCCATCCTCCTACCCATGGCCGAACAAGGCTGAGGGTCAACCGATCAACATCAATGACCCACTACTCCTTGACTACAATTGTGAGGGGTGGGACAAGGAGTCCGCAGCAAGGTACAACAGGCTTCTCGCAGCAGAGATCCTGCCCACACGATTTGCTCACGCGGAGACCTTAGCTGTTCTTGGTCTCGAGTCTGATGTGTTCGAGACGCTCGACGTCATGGGCCTCGCTCCTCTCTGCTACCAAGCCCAAGTTCTCTATCCAGATTTGGTTCGCCAAGTGCTCGCAACAGCTCAGATTACTTACCAGAACCCAACTGCGCCAACGTACGAGAACTGCTACTTCTCCTTCATGGCTGACGGCAAGTTCTGCTCCATCTCTCTCCACGATCTAAACGAACTACTCGAGATCGCAGACACGCCAAGAGAGGTCTCAGTTGACAAAAAGTTCGCGCCAGCGAACGCCTTTTGGGATCTCATTGCGACAGGGAAGTTCACTTCTCGCAAGGCTTATCAATCACAAATCCGAAACCCCACTCTGCGTATCATTGCCAAGATCGTCTCGAACATCCTATTCGCAAAGGAACACACCTCCAAGGTCACAAACGGAGAGCTGCAGGTTCTATACACCGGGCTCGAGGATGAGATCCGTAGAGACAGAGTCATACCGATACAGACTGTGAAAACAAACCCTGGATTCCTTCTCATCACGATGCTCTCTGAGCGCAAGGATTCCATGGTCCGAACAGAAGACAAGAAAGACCGCTGCGGCAGTGTTCTCACACCCTTGTTCAAACGCTTCAACATCGACCTGGATTCCTACACGGTTGTTCCTGAGCTTGAGTACATTGACACCGCCTACTTGATCACATGCCACATCCTGCGCGACGAAAGCACATACAAGTTCGCGGACAAGGACGGGATCACTCTCTACTGCAAGCTCCCTCTTCCAGGGTTAACAGACTTCACAACCTTGGAAAACATAGTGTTCTTGCCCAACGCAGAACACTTGTGCGACGACCCCCGTGCGCCAATTCCAGATGAGAATGCGGCCAAGGATGATGTGGAGGACATGGCTCCACCTGCTGATGGTGCTTACGACCTAGAGGACCTCACGGATGTTACTGATGACCACGCCTACAGACGTTGGATGGTGGACTCTCAGAAGAAAAACAACAGCCTCATGAAGAGGATCCTCAGAGCACTCACTGGAGGCTGCATCAGAAGTCAGGTTGAGCAGACGACGCAAGGAACAAGGCGCCCAGGCAAAGAACCAGCGGGCACTTCAACTAGAGAAGAGAGACTTCCGAGGAACCGGAGAACAGCCGGCCACTCCAGCAGCGGCGATTCAGACTGAGTCCGAACGGACTATTCCTATTCCCTTGTTTTATTCATCTGAACTATTTATTTCCCTGCTATTTGTTTTCGGTTTGGTGTGTTTTAGCCTCCTCCGATTTATTTTCACAACCAGGGATGGTGTGAAGTAAGTCTGGGGGAGAAACTCTGTACGATTTCCATGTTTTTATTGAGTCAGTCCCTAGGATCGAGTCAGTCCAGTCAAACTTATTGTGGTAATCAGGACCTTATTTTGTGATGATTTCTTAACCACCTCGTGCTTTAACCTTCTTATTCAGTGACCTTAGCAGTGATGAAAGACCCACACATGGACCTGGAACACCCTGACTTATCTCATTTGACACTCCAGAAGTTCTCCACCGATCAGGTTACACTGGGTAGACTCAACTCCACTATATCTGAACCTAATCTGGACTTTAATTCTTCTTGTTATGGGTACTAGATCAGGGAAACGAGACCTATACTCAGGACTTCTTATCCTTTATATCCATCTTGCTGTTCCTGAGTAGCTAGTTCATCTTTAGCTAGTTCCCACCTTGTACCTTAGCCTTCATTCCAACTTCAGGCATTTTTTTTCAGTGTTATATGTGCAGATATGTGCAAAAAGGTTGGAGAGGAAAGGATCAACGCAGCCTCTTACTCGTTACTGCTGCAGAAATTCAATCAGAAAGGAGAACAAGCAGATCAAGGGACCAAATGCTCCATGACAAATGAATCGTGCCAGTATAGCAGAATGATGCGAATCGGATCCACCAGTGGCCTCCTTAAAATCACATGTTACCTCCTTCTTCGTCACCTCATCTCTATTTTCATGCCATCAAAGTAAAAAAAAAAAAAAAAAAAAAAAAATAAATAAATACCTTTCATTTTTAGCATTTGACGATGGAGAAGGAGATGAGTTCAAGGGAACATGAGCCACTGGGAAAGTCAAGAAAAAGTTTAGGCTAATTTTCGGAGAACATAGAAGGGGGCGAGCAGAGCAGTCTGATGACTGTTCCAGAACAGAGAGCAGCCGTTCGAGAGAGAGCAAAAACGAGTAGAGGCTGTGGACATCAATGGATCCGTTCTCTCTTGCCATTTTGTGCGATATCCTGCATCCTCTAAGAAATCGGTAACCCCTAAACACTCTTAACTCCACCATTAAAAAGCCTGTTCCATACCTAGACCGTCCACCCTGAGTAGCGCCCATGACAAGAAGTTCACGAAAATTCTAATTGAACAAATGGAGTTTGGTCTCGAAAGTGTCGCTTTTTCAGGTCAAGATGTAGAGTAAGGAGCAGATCTGTGAACAGCGATCAGGGGTTTCCAGTAAGTGTGTGTGGTTCTAATCTACTGCTTGTATGGTTCAGAGATTTGTGGTAAGAGCATGGTTGCTGAGAATAAGCGAGTTCCCACACTTTCAAACTTTTCTCCTGTTCTTGATACTTGCCTTGTTCGAGGACAAACAAGGATCTAAGTCTGGGGGAATTGATATATGGTGTTTTTCACATCATTGTATAGGTGTTTTTGTATTGATTCGAGTCCTTAATCCGAGTCAGTCTAGTCCTTTTTGATCTTTTACAGGTCTGGAGTTGGTAGAAGAATGAAGAGAGCATGCTTGAAGAGAAGCTGACCTTTTGGAGCATTTTGCGGAGAACACTCAAGACGAACAGTCCTGAGACTGTTCTCAAGCAGAACAAGCAGACGGAGTGATCCCGAGGTTGCTCCCGACAAATAAGGAAGCTTCTATTTTTGGGAATTAAGGCCTTGTTGCCCTAATTTCTTTTCTACCTATTGGCGCCTCCATATAAAGACGCCACCTATCCTATTTTATTTCTTACGCTAGTTTTTACAAGAGAACTATTAGCTTTTGCGATCTGCAACTTGTAAGGGAGAAGAATCCATTCTCTCATAGAGAAGACCATCTGAACCCTTGTTTACTACTCTTATTATTATGCAGTTTCATTCAGTATCTATGTCTTTGATTGCTTGCATCATGATTGAGTAGTGATCTAGCTCGCCTAGGGTTTTTAGGGTGTTGAAATATGAGCTAAACATAGATAAGTTATCCTTGATTATTCTTCATCCATACTATTCTTAAGGCTTCCATTAACCTGATCACTTGATGTTAGATCCTAAGTTTATCGCCTAGCTAACCGTTTAGGAGAAAGCTTGACATGTATTGGATGAGCTTAGTATCCCTAATCAGCGAAAGTAGATATTAGGGTAGTAAGTGAACTGATCGGACCTGACCTCTAAGGCTTGCAGTCGTTTCTCATCTCAACGACAGTTAGATGATGGGATCGACCAGCAAAGAGATCACCACCACGACAGTGGGGTGTTCCAGCTGAGTGATCCGAGTTCTAGAAAGTACTGCACCGCGCTTGAATAATTGTTTGGCTCTGGCTCAACACCCAATGAAATACCCTAGGTTAGCTTCCTGTTAAATTGAATCAATCTCTAGTTTACTTGTCTTCCGCGTCACCAATTGAATTGAAAACCATTTTCTTCTTAGCTTGATATTGAAATTTATAAGAGTAAAGTGTAGACTGGTCCTCTGGATTGAATCTAAAAGTACTATAATCACAACTGTTAACTTGGCAGTAGCAAAGATTCATATTTAGTGTATCATCATACCAACCGATGCATTCATTAATCAGGTTAGTACCGACACCTTGAACCATCATTCAGAGGTCAGGTCGTCCACTCAACCATGATCAGATCTTACACGGCCTTCCTTGAATAATCACACTTAGGCTCAGTATCTATGGTCTACGACACATAGTACTAGCCACACACTTCGTCATGACACTTAGCCAATCTCGAAGCTATCAACACCAAGGTTGATATCTAGAAGCATCAAATCAATACTCTTACTCCAGCAACGTGAATATCCATACTAGTGTTTGGCCATCGAACCATCGTCATGAAACATGATCCGACCACTAGACTTGATAAGCCATCGTCCACTTAGCATGTACTGATATAACCGGCCTTCCATTGCCATCATGTGGGTCTACGCCCTATATAAGGCATATGGCGCCTATCCTACTCACCAACCCAAAGTTGATTGTAAGATATCCCACTTAGCCTTTGCGGCTAGAACCATCCAACCATAGCTGGATCGTCCATAGTCACGTCTAACCGTTTGGTTAAGATCTAGGTGCGATCGGCCAGTTATAAGTCCGGCTCAAAGGCTCACGGACGTTCTTACCTGATCCGACCCAAAGCCTGGATCCATACCACAGAGTAAGGACCAAGACCAAAACGGATTGCCTTGCAACCAATCAGACCTTGCGATACAACACTCCGGTTAAACTAACCGTCTGTCCGTTCGACTATGCAGCCGCGGACTGTCCACTTGGTTCGGCCTAAGCCTTGAACCAATGGTACCATTTGGAACTCACACCTTTTGGGAACTAGTACCCTTTGGACACACGTGCCTCTTGGTAACTCATGACCCTTGGCAACTCGCACCCATTCAGATGTTCCAACCATTCGACCTAACCGTCCATAGGGATTGTCTGGTCCGTGCGTGTGTCCGGCCTATGGCCAAAGGACCACGCCTTAACCTACACAAGTCATGAACCATTGTGACTGTTCAGGGTAGGGTTGCAGCCGTTCAGAACAGAACAGAACCGCCCCTATCCAATCGGATCACCTGAGGCCAGTCAGATCATGTGCGCGCCTAACTCGTCGGTTATGGACCGCGACCGCATTACTCAACAAGGACCACGGTTATAACCAATCCCAACACATCAACAAGGCCACGCCAATGTACAGGAGGAGTAGAAGAAGAAATTGATGAAAAGAATAAGAAGAATAGGACACAATCCAAACGCCCATGGCTAGACCAGTTCAGACTGTCCGATGGTCTTAGCCGATGAGTCGGTGGTGACCCCACTGACCCTATCTGACTGAACCACGGGGTTGGAGTCCTTCTCCAGACCTTTCTCTATGCCTTTGGTATCCATAACCACACGGCCTCCTCTCTCCTAAACCGTTCTCCTTGCCGGAGATACTAAACCACCACAACCGAGCCTTTTCCGGCTTGGATCCTCGGTTCTCATTGGGGGATCCCTTTGTTTAGGACGTGTGTCCTTTGTCTCAGACAGAATAAGACTGAATAATACTGAATGCCTTGATCTCTGGTCGTGCATCCTATATATAGGCAACCAAAGGTCATGTGTGAAGGGACACATCCCTTCGAAGCATCCTTTTGGGACAGATCTTGGGCATCGATTACAATCAACGGTCCAGATCGTACCTGTTCGGAAATGGAAGGTTCCAGACCTTATAGACACGTAGAACCCAAGCCCAGACTTGATACCCAAGCCCACGGCCTGTCCACAAGAGCCCAACGACTCATGGACCACATGGCCGGACCTCATGGCCCGCCACTGACCCAGACCCGGACCATCGGCCCGAAACCCGAACAGTCCGTCGAGCTGAGATGAGCTGACTCCCAGCTGCCTCAGCTGAGTGAGCTAGTAGTCCAGCTGGTTGAGCTGACTTAACTTGGAACGAGCTAGGCTGAGCTTGACCGAGCTATGTCTAGCTGATCAAGCTTCCCGTAAGCATCGCCCAGCTTATGTATAGCTTGTTCTAGCTGACTTCTTTCTCTTATAAGGTTAAGTCTCAGCATCCTGACGTCCTTAACCTTCTATCTTGGCCATGGAACGCTTGCCTTAAGGTCCTAAGACCGGCTGGTTCGTTTCCTCGAACCATGGCCGTCCCGACGGTCCTTATCCAGGATTGCGGATGTTACACACACGGACAGCAAAGGACGTCTTGTGTGTGCTGACGGACACCCACGGACGTCATGTGTGTGGTGACGGACACCCACGGACGTCCTGTGTGTACTGAACAGACAGCCCACGTGGGCCAAAATAACCCGAACAGTACACGGGAAGGGCCAGCGTGCTGAGTCGAAGGACCAGCGTGCTGATATGTGCACTGATGGACAGCCACGGACGTCCTGTGTATGCTGACGGACACACACAGACAGCCACGGACACCCACGGACGTCCTGTGTGTACTGAACAGACTGCCCACGTGGGCCAAAATCACCCAAACAGTCCACGTGAAGGGCCAGCGTGCTGAGTCCAAGGACCAACGTGCTGATATGTGTACTGATGGACAGCCACTGACGTCCTGTGTGTGCTGACGGACACAGACGGACACGCACAGACACACATGTACAGCCACGAACGTCCTGTGTCTGCTGGCGGACACCAACGGACGTCCTGTGTGTACTGAACAGACAGCCCACGTGGGCCAAAATCACCCGAACAGTCCACGGGAAGGGTCAGCGTGCTGAGTCCAAGGACCAACATGCTGATATGTGTACTGACGGACAGCCACGGACGTCCTGTGTGTGCTGACGGACACACACGGACAGCCATGGACGTCCTGTGTGTGCTGAAGGACACATGGACGTCCTGTGTGTGCTGACGGACACCCACGGACGTTCTGTGTGTACTGAACAGACAGCCTACGTGGTCCAAAATCACCCAAACAGTCAACAGGGCCAACGTGCTGAGTCCAAGGACCAGCGTGCTGATATGTGTACTGATGGACAACCACGGACGTCCTGTGTGTGCTAACAGACACACACGGACACACACGGACAGCGACAAACAGCCACGGACGTCGTATGTGTGCTGACGGACAGCCACAGACAGCCACGGACATCCTGTGTGTGCTGGCGGACACCCATGGACGTCTTGTGTGTACTGAACAGACAGCCGACGCGGGCCAAAATCACCCAAACAGTCCACGGGAAGGGCCAGCGTGTTGAGTCAATGGACAAACGTGCTGATATGTATACTGATGGACAGCCACAGACGTCCTGTGTGTCCGGACAGACACACACGGACACAAACAGACAGCCACGGACGTCCTGTGTGTGCTGGCGGACACCCACAGACGTCCTGTGTGTACTGAACAGACAGCCCACGTGGGCTAAAATCACCCGAACAGTCCACAGGAAGGGTCAGCGTGCTGAGTCCAAGGACCAACATGCAGATATGTGTACTGATGGACAGCCACAGACGTCCTGTGTGTTTTGACGGACACACACGGACAGCCACAGAAGTCTTGTGTGTGCTGACGGACACCCACGGACGTCCTGTGTGTTCTGACGGACACCCACAGACAGCCACGGACGTTCTGTGTGTGCTGACGGACACACACGGACGTCCTGTGTGTGCTGACGGACACCCACAGACGTCCTGTGTGTACTTAACAGACAGGCCACATGGGCCAAAATCACCCAAACACTCCACGGGAAGGTTCAGCGTGCTGAGTCCAAGGACTAACGTGCTGATATGTGTACTGATGGACAGCCATGGACGTCCTGTGTGTGCTGACGGACACAGACAGACACGCACAGACACACACGTACAGCCACAGACATCCTGTGTGTGCTGGCGGACACCAACAGACGTCTTGTGTGTACTGAACACACAGCCCAAGTGGGCCAAAATCACCCGAACAGTCCACGGGAAGGGTCAGCGTGCTGACTCCAAGCACCAACGTGCTGATATGTGTACTGATGGACAGCCACAGACGTCCTGTGTGTGCTGACGGACACAGACGGACACGCACAGACAGCCACAGACGTCCTGTGTGTGCTGGCGGACACCCACAGACGTCCTGTGTGTACTGAACAGACAGCCCACGTGGGCTAAAATCACCCGAACAGTCCACAGGAAGGGTCAGCGTGCTTAGTCCAAGGACCAACATGCAGATATGTGTACTGATGGACAGCCACAGACGTCCTGTGTGTGCTGACGGACACACACGGACAGCCACAAAAGTCTTGTGTTTGCTGACGGACACCCACGGATGTCCTATGTGTGCTGACGGACACCCACAGACAGCCACGGACGTCCATTGTGTGCTGACGGACACACACGGACGTCCTGTGTGTGCTGACGGACACCCACAGACGTCCTGTGTGTACTTAACAGACAGGCCAAATGGGCCAAAATCACCCAAACAGTCCACGGGAAGGGTCAGCGTGCTGAGTCCAAGGACTAACGTGCTGATATGTGTACTGATGGACAGCCACAGACGTCCTGTGTGTGCTGACGGACACACACGGACACACACGGTCACACACGGTCACACAAGGACAGCCAAGGACGTCTTGTGTGTGCTGACGGACACCCACGGACGTCATGTGTGTGCTGACGGACAACCATGGATGTCCTGTGTTTACTGAACAGACAGCCCACAAGGGCCAAAATCACCCGAACAGTCCACGAGAAGGGCCAGCGTGCTGAGTCCAAGGACCAGCGTGCTGATATGTGCACTGATGGACAGCCACAGACGTCCTGTGTATGCTAACGGACACACACATACAGCCACAGACACCCACGGACGTCCTGTGTGTACTGAACAGACTGCCCACGTGGTCCAAAATCACCCAAACAGTCCACGAGAAGGGCCAGCGTGCTGAGTCCAAGGACCAACGTGCTGATATGTGTACTGATGGACAGCCACGGACGTCCTGTGTGTGCTGACGGACACAGACGGACACGCACTGTCACGCCCCCAATCCTGAATAGGATTGTCGGCCAGCTCAATGAAGCTAGGTTCAGCTCACTCCAGCTCAGTCCCTACTAAGTCAGCTCCACTAGCTGGACTACTAGCTCACTCAGCTGAGGCAGCTGAGAGTCAGCTCATCTCAGCTAGACGGACTGTCCGGGCTTTAGGCCGATGGTCCGGGTCCGGGTCAGTGGCGGGCTGTGAGGTCCGGCAATGAGGCCATGGGCTGTTGGGTCTTTGGACAAGGCCGTGGGCTATGCCCAGGAGGCTTGGGGCGTGGGTTGGGCTTTTGGCCGACCCCAAACCCAATCAGAAAGGGCGAAGGGATGCAAGTGGCCGAAAGGGGACAACCCTTGGCCGATGGTGCCCATTCGCTAGCAAGTCATGCCTGTTCGTGGGGCAAGACTTACCCCCTCGTTTTCTATAAATATGGGGGCTCTCTGGTCGATTTCATTATCCAATTCCAGAGTAAAATACTCAGAGAAAAACATAGAGAGAAAGAAAGAGAGAAAGAGAGAGTTCCGGCTAAGAGATAGGCCGATTGTGGTGGTGTTGTGTTCCGGGGACTCTGATCGTTTGAGAACTAACTCCGGTCAAGAATGGGAGATCAAGACAAGGAGAAGAGCATGGAGAATCCAGACGTGGTTCACAAGGTATGTGATGGGCCGTGGCTCCATCAGACCGAACGGACGGTCCATGCGACCGCACCGCGGCTCTGCTCAGTTCCTAAGTCCCATCCGGCTCTCTTATCTGTTTCAATTCGTTTCTCTTCTCTTCTCTCTGGTTAAACACGAAAGGCTGTGTTGGTTGAGTCCAAGGGACACGTCCCTAGGCTTTGGCCGAACATAACCAAACCGCTAGCCTAGACACGGGTCGGTTAGTGGGATGATCCGATCGCACCAAGACTGGGCGGTTAGGACGAACGGTTGGGAATGACCCAAAAGGCACGAGTTGTCAAGAGTCATGAGTGTCCAAGAGGCACGAATGGCCAAAGGGTACATGTTCCAAACGGTGTCTTTCGGGACAGGTTAGGACCGATCCTTATGGATCAGCCTATGGCTTGTCTAGTCAAGACAAGGTGTAATAACCCTCACGAGCCAATAAATTTTTGGTAGAGAAAAATCCCGCTCAACCAGTTTTTAGTTGGTTCAACCATGATTAATAAAAATAAAAATCGACCCGGTAGATTAATTTCTCGACGGGACTGTCTTGTGGTCGAAAGACCTTCACTTGATAGTTTGGCCGAGTCTTAAATATTTTGGTCGGATTTTTTATTAAGCTGGACGAGACTTTCCGGGAACAAGACGAGAGACAAAGACAAGGAATATTTGGTTGAAAAATTATTTAAATGATCGACCAGCTGCCTAATTAATTTTGGACCAGACTCATGTCTTCCACCAGCTTGTTTGCTCAGTACTTAATCACATGACTTGCACCTGTCTGCTTACCTAGCTTCTTCAGTATCTGGCACATGACAATCACAAGCTGCCTGTGTGCTTGTTTCCTTACTCTTAGATTAATTTTGATTGGCTGGAGACTGCTTCATGGGAAGGAAAGGACAGTGTGCTGCAGATGATGAAGCAGGTTGCCAACTGTCTTCTCTTAGCCATGCTTTGTTATGAGCTAAACCCTCAGGTGAAGCAACCACAGCTTGTATATAACCCTCCTCCAGCTGCTTCCCACGTTCTGAAACCTACAGAAAAACCTAGAGAATTTCAGAGAGAAAGAGAGAAAGAAGAACAGAAAAATCAGTAAGAAAATTAGGAAAATATATCAAGAAACAATTCTTGGTGATCTAATCTTCAACCCTAGACCAGTCTGTTGCTTTGAGAAAGATCAGAAGGTGAGATTTTTAAATAAAAACCTAGACCTAGTTCAGTTCAGATCATGATCAGGCCTTGATCTTTGTCTTTGATCAGTTTAGCTGCAAGCTTACCATGGAGAAGAGGATCAGCTGAGGCCATCTAGTCCTTTAGTTCGTCTTGGTAAGCTTTGGTCTCCCAGCCTCAGTCAGTATCTGATCAGAACAGTTCATGGCTACCTTAGATCTTGGTCGGATCAGTTGTATAAGTTATGATACAGTTCAGTTCTTGTTTAGTTTCGGTTTGAATCCATCTCCTAAAACAGTTTGCTAAGCTGTTATGGATTGATTGGAGAAAGGAAACTAAACTCAGTCTGATCTTGTCTTGAACTGTTGTTAACTGAATAGAACTGAACTGATCTGATCTGGTATGAAAGGAACCGAGCTTGAACTGATTTGGTTTAAGTTGTTTAGCTTGAACCGAACTGTCGGATTGTTGATGTTCTGAACCCAACCTTACCCTGTTTTGATCAGCTAAGGTGTGGAGCTTTGCTAGTCCCATCCTATCCATTCAGTCTCTTGGTAAGCCACAATCAAGTGAGTCAGATGAGTTGTTGAGTTAACCATAGTAACCGATCAGAACCTTGTCCATTCTCAGGTCCATTCAGCTTTGTTCAAGAGGAACTTAAGTATTGTCCAAGCCAGTTTCAAGACTGTTCTTTAGGTGAGTCTAGACAGATGTTGAGATAGATCATGAATGAGTCCTTGATTAAGTTGGTAAAATGTCTGAATATTTAAGAATGATGTTGTGTTTACTCATGGTAAACACTTACACTTAAAGAATAGTGTTAAAGTGAGGTTAATCCTAATCTTAGTACTTGTTCTCAAGTACTAATCTTAACTATGAAATAATCATGGTTTTGATTAAGGATTAATCTTGGTTTAATTAAGAATTAATCTTGGTTTAATTGAGAGTTAATCTGAGATTAATTAAGGAGTAATCTTGATTAATTAAGTACTAATCTTGGATTAATTAAAAATTAATATGAGATTAATTAAGGATTAATCTAGGATTAATTAAGAGTTAATTATGATTAATTAAGGATTAATTATGAATTAATTTTGGAATGATTATGGAAGTAAATTAATGTGAAGTAAAATGATGTGAAGTCTTGTTATATTCACTATCCCTAAAGCCCCCGCATTACCGTGACTTGGTCCTGCGAATGGAACAAGGTCATGAAGACACGATGATGGGGTAGCTCCCTGGAGACCGTGTACTGCATGACGATGCAGTGTCGGATTGTTCATACCGGACATTCGGCAATGATGGTGATGCTAACTCACTAGTCTCGGTTAGCCTTAGTGGTTTCTCGGGTCTAGTATATATATTGTATTATATGAGTATGGTAACGGGCGGGTGTTGTGGAAGTGATGTTTAAAATAAGAATTCACAATGATGATCGATATTAAAGTATAGTACTAGTACTTGCATGATCATGTATATGCATTTGATAACTGTTTGGTTTATTATTGATTGTGTTGTGATTCTAGATTCACTGAGTAAATTAGTTGCTCATGACTCATTCGTGTGTGCAGGTAACCCTTAGGCGGGAGACACTTTACTTTTTGGACGGAAGGAACGGCCAACCAGCGGTAGTATTTTGTTGTCCTTGCAACGTACCTTTTGATGTATATTTACATAAAACGTTGTTGGGCAATAGGCCATAGGATAAAACTATAACACTCTGTAAGATGTTTAAAGTAAATAAATAATGTATAAAAGATGTTTATAAATCACGAGTTCTCATATGATATTAGTCCTTGTCCGGGACGAACTAACTATCGAATATTGCTTTATCGGGTTGAAAAGCCTAGAGTAATGTCCGATAGGAGCGTCTGTGTTCTTTGGTTGTTGGTCTAAGGCGATCGGACTTATTTCGAGAACCTCGGGTCGACCATCAGGGAACATCGACCGTGTCATTTCCGGTTATCTATGATCGGGGGTGTCACAAAGGTGGTATCAGAGCATGGTTATACGATGCTTGAATGGGACTTGTTTCAAATAATTTTTGAGTCGAAAATGTGTCGCAAGGATAATTAGGATATGCTGGTTTGTTCCTTCTTTTAGAAATAGATAGACCTGGGTAGAAACTTACCATGATCTTTCGTTGCAGATGCCACCGAGAAGAGCACTCTTTGGACGCCGTGGAGGTCCAAACCTCCCAATTTCGATTTCATCATCTTCAGACTCTTCGCCGCCATCTACTCCGACACCACTTACGACTGCTAGCTTTGATGCTACACCTTCGGGATCTAGCTTTGAGACTGACCCGTCTGAAGGGTCATATAATCAGACACCGGTGCACATGCCATTGTCTCCAGACCCGTATTTTATGAACATCGAGGTGGATGTGGTACACGATAGTCCAGTGCACGGAGATCATTACGCAGCTCCTGCATCTCCTGCCGCTCATATTCCACCGGCCCCTGCCGCACCTATTCCGGCAGCACAACCTCAACCAGCGCCAACTGATCCAGCTATAATAGCACTTCTAGAACTGATGGCTGAGATGGTGAATTTGCAACATCAAGCATTGAATGCACAGCGTGAAGCACAGCGTACTCAGCCAGCTCCAGTACCTACCACTTCTCATCCAGACTTTCTGAAGATAGTCATGATTATGAAGAACTTGGGGACGAAGCGTTACCAGGGAGGTACTGATCCCTTTGAAGCTGATGCATGGCTGCACAATCTCGAGCAGAACTTTGCTGCAACCCGTTGTCCGGTAGAATTCAAGAAGGACGTGGCTGTTTACTATCTGGAGAAGGACGCCATCAGTTGGTGGTTATGCGTAGAGGGGAACTTTGGAGACTTCAATCTGAGTTGGGCTGACTTCCGTACAGCGTTTGTTCGAAAGTACTTCCCACCGGAAGCCCGTGATCGATTGGAGATTAAATTCATGGAGCTAGTTCAAGGAGGATTATCTGTTAGGAAGTATGAGGCAGAGTCCACCCGTCTCAGGAAGTATGTCCACTATGGTCGGGAGGATGAGATGATGATTATCCGTAAGTTCCTTCGAGGACTTAACCCATATATCAGGAGCAGACTTGAGGCAGTAGAGTTTCATAGGCTTGCTGATCTTGTTGAGCGTGCTGTGAACGTGGAGGAGGCCATTGCTGCTGAGAGAGCTTCTTCTAGCCATTCTGCACAACCTAGACGTCCATCAGTTCAAATTCAGCCTCAGCCACATTCTCCTATGTCTCGAGGACGAGGAGGTAGAGCTTTTCATGGAGGTCATTCTGGAGGTCCTAGACATAGAACCCCGACTTGTTTCACTTGTGGCCAGCTGGGCCATGTTAGGCGAGATTGTCCGAACGTGGTACAGTTCCAAACGGCTGTACCATCTCACATTACTTGTTTCACGTGTGGAGAGAGAGGACATTACGCGACATCATGTCCACACACTCATCTCGCTCAGCCTGTTGTTTCGAGTGCTCAACCCGTTGTACCAGTTAACCCACCTTTACCCTTACCTCCTGCAAAGCGTCAAGCCACTGCTGGTAGGGCTTACGCTTTAGAGTTACCAGGACCATCCGGACCACCTCAGGGTCCGATTTCAGGTTTGTTTTCCTAACCAATTGAGTGTTGCATAATTTTAAATGATTGGTAAATTGGTGATAAAAAAAAATAGTATAAAAGTTGTTGAGTAAGTAATTGATGGGAAAGTCAATTATTGTCAGCGACTTTGCTTGTGGGTGGAATATCCGCCCACATCCTTTTCGATTCGGGAGCAACACATAGTTTTGTAGCTCCCGAAGTAGCATCATGATTCGATGGAGAATTCACTAAGGAGAATTTATCCATTCCCGTTCTAAGGAGATCAAGTTCTTGAAACTGAAGGCTGTATTCTAAGAGTTCCAATCATTATCCAAGATATGGTTTTTCCGGCTGATTTGTTAGTTCTCCCATTAGAGAGGTACGAGGTAATCTTAGGGATGGATAGGCTGTCAAGTTACCGAGCTCACCTTGATTGTGGTCGAGGGAAGATTGTTTTCGAGAGAGATACCCAACCCCCTTTAGCTTACCATGGCATAGTACCAAGTGTGGAGTGTCATTAGTGTCAGCACTGAGAATTGAAAACCTTTTGGAGAAGGGCGAAGAAGTATACTTAGTGACCTTAGTTGCTGGACCAGTAGAAGACGAGAAAGAGCAGAACATGGAAGAAATAGCAGTAGTCAGAGAATATGAGGACGTGTTTAAGGAATTAGAGGGATTGCCGCCGTCTAGGAGTAACGCCTTTAGTATAACCTTAGAACCCGGATCCGCTGCAATAGCAAAGGCACCATACCGAATTGTCGCTAGAGTTGGAGAAGTAGCCTATAGAGTAGAACTTCCACCCGATATGCTTATGCATCCAGTAATTCATGTATCGATGCTGCATAAGCATATATCAGATCCGAATATGGTCGAGCCGCAGCGACCAGAGAACTTGCAACCTAACCTCACCTATCCTGAAGGTCCTTTGCGAATAGGCGAACATCGTTTCAATAAATAGAAGAATAGGGAAATTTCGCAAGTTTAAGTATTTTGGGAAAAGTGACAGAGAGTTGTTATAACATGGAAGGATGAAGATAAGTTCCGAGCTGATTACCTAGAACTCTTCTCAGATACCTCAGTCGTCCAGTAAAGGGTGTACACTTGTATTTTGAGAATTCGGGGACGAATTCTTTTAAGGGGGGAAGAGTGTAATAACCCTCACGAGCCAATAAATTTTTGGTAGAGAAAAATCCCGCTCAACCAGTTTTTAGTTGGTTCGACCATGATTAATAAAAATAAAAATCGACCCGGTAGATTAATTTCTCGACGGGACTGTCTTGTGGTCGAAAGACCTTCACTTGATAGTTTGGCCGAGTCTTAAATATTTTGGTCGGATTTTTATTAAGCTGGACGAGACTTTCCGGGAACAAGACGAGAGACAAAGACAAGGAATATTGGTTGAAAAATTATTTAAATGATCGACCAGCTGCCTAATTAATTTTGGACCAGACTCATGTCTTCCACCAGCTTGTTTGCTCAGTATTTAATCACATGACTTGCACCTGTCTGCTTACCTAGCTTCTTCAGTATCTGGCACATGACAATCACAAGCTGCCTGTGTGCTTGTTTCCTTACTCTTTGATTAATTTTGATTGGCTGGAGACTGCTTCATGGGAAGGAAAGGACAGTGTGCTGCAGATGATGAAGCAGGTTGCCAACTGTCTTCTCTTAGCCATGCTTTGTTATGAGCTAAACCCTCAGGTGAAGCAACCACAGCTTGTATTTAACCCTCCTCCAGCTGCTTCCCACGTTCTGAAACCTACAGAAAAACCTAGAGAATTTCAGAGAGAAAGAGAGAAAGAAGAACAGAAAAATCAGTGAGAAAATTAGGAAAATAAATCAAAAAACAATTCTTGGTGATCTAATCTTCAACCCTAGACCAGTCTGTTGCTTTGAGAAAGATCAGAAGGTGAGATTTTTAAATAAAAACCTAGACCTAGTTCAGTTCAGATCATGATCAGGCCTTGATCTTTCTCTTTGATCAGTTCAGCTGCAAGCTTACCATGGAGAAGAGGATCAGCTGAGGCCATCTAGTCCTTTAGTTCGTCTTGGTAAGCTTTGGTCTCCTAGCCTCAGTCAGTATCTGATCAGAACAGTTCATGGCTACCTTAGATCTTGGTCGGATCAGTTGTATAAGTTATGATACAGTTCAGTTCTTGTTTAGTTTCGGTTTGAATCCATCTCCTAAAACAGTTTGCTAAGCTGTTATGGATTGATTGGAGAAACGAAACTAAACTCAGTCTGATCTTGTCTTGAACTGTTGTTAACTGAATAGAACTGAACTGATCTGATCTGGTATGAAAGGAACCGAGCTTGAACTGATTTGATTTAAGTTGTTTAGCTTGAACCGAACTGTCGGATTGTTGATGTTCTGAACCCAACCTTACCCTGTTTTGATCAGCTAAGGTGTGGAGCTTTGCTAGTCCCATCCTATCCATTCAGTCTCTTGGTAAGCCACAATCAAGTGAGTCAGATGAGTTGTTGAGTTAACCATAGTAACCGATCAGAACCTTGTCCATTCTCAGGTCCATTCAGCTTTGTTCAAGAGGAACTCAAGTATTGTCCAAGCCAGTTTCAAGACTGTTCTTTAGGTGAGTCTAGACAGATGTTGAGATAGATCATGAATGAGTCCTTGATTAAGTTAGTAAAATGTCTGAATATTTAAGAATGATGTTGTGTTTACTCATGGTAAACACTTACACTTAAAGAATAGTGTTAAAGTGAGGTTAATCCTAATCTTAGTACTTGTTCTCAAGTACTAATCTTAACTATGAATAATCATGGTTTTGATTAGGATTAATCTTGGTTTAATTAAGAATTAATCTTGGTTTAATTGAGAGTTAATCTGAGATTAATTAAGGAGTAATCTTGATTAATTAAGTACTAATCTTGGATTAATTAAAAATTAATATGAGATTAATTAAGGATTAATCTAGGATTAATTAAGAGTTAATTATGATTAATTAGGATTAATTATGAATTATTTTGGAATGATTATGGAAGTAAATTAATGTGAAGTAAAATGATGTGAAGTCTTGTTATATTCACTATCCCTAAAGCCCCCGCATTACCGTGACTTGGTCCTGCGAATGGAACAAGGTCATGAAGACACGATGATGGGGTAGCTCCCTGGAGACCGTGTACTGCATGACGATGCAGTGTCGGATTGTTCATACCGGACATTCGGCAATGATGGTGATGCTAACTCACTAGTCTCGGTTAGCCTTAGTGGTTTCTCGGGTCTAGTATATATATTGTATTATATGAGTATGGTAACGGGCGGGTGTTGTGGAAGTGATGTTTAAAATAGAATTCACAATGATGATCGATATTAAAGTATAGTACTAGTACAATGATGATCGATATTAAAGTATAGTACTAGTACTTGCATGATCATGTATATGCATTTGATAACTGTTTGGTTTATTATTGATTGTGTTGTGATTCTAGATTCACTGAGTAAATTAGTTGCTCATGACTCATTCGTGTGTGCAGGTAACCCTTAGGCGGGAGACACTTTACTTTTTGGACGGAAGGAACGGCCAACCAGCGGTAGTAGTTTTGTTGTCCTTGCAACGTACCTTTTGATGTATATTTACATAAAACGTTGTTGGGCAATAGGCCATAGGATAAAACTATAACACTCTGTAAGATGTTTAAAGTAAATAAATAATGTATAAAAGATGTTTATAAATCACGAGTTCTCATATGATATTAGTCCTTGTCCGGGACGAACTAACTATCGAATATTGCTTTATCGGGTTGAAAAGCCTAGAGTAATGTCCGATAGGAGCGTCTGTGTTCTTTGGTTGTTGGTCTAAGGCGATCGGATTTATTTCGAGAACCTCGGGTCGACCATCAGGGAACATCGACCGTGTCATTTCCGGTTATCTATGATCGGGGGTGTCACACAAGGTCACGGTTTGTCTAAGCCAAGGTAGAGTGCAAGGTCTGACCCGGTTGCTAAGCCTTCCGGATTAGGCTTGAGGCTTACTCGCGATTGGGATCCAGGCCTAAGGCCGGATCAGGTAAGGATTAGTACGTTGGGCCATTGAGCCGGCTTCATTGGCCGGTCGGTCGCAACTAGATTCTATTCGCGTTAGACGGATTGGTCTTTGGGGACGATCCGGATCTGTTCGTGTGTTCTGTTTATCTATTCTGGACTATCTAGTTGATTATAAGTCACGGGGTGGTGGTTTGTTGAATGACTTAGGATACGGTAGGTAGGTTCATACTGTTTATGATTGTGTCTGACTGAGGGTTATCTAAGTTCTAGGACACCAAGCGCAAGCATTGTAGAATCAATCCGTTCTATTCTCGGTTATGATTAATTCTTATTTCTTGTTGTGGTTTCAGGAACTAAGGATGGTTCTGGTCAAGCCAAGAAGCCATGAAGGCTCGGTCAGTGAGAGGTTGTGTAACGTTGTGGTTATATGATGCTAGGGAAGTTGTGTATTGAATCTCATGTTTCTAAATAATACAAAGTTTATACATTGTTATTCCGCTGTGCAATCTATTCCTTTGTTTATGAACCTCATATTTGAATATGACTTAGTAAAGAAAAGACTTAGAATGAATCAGACAAGCAAAGAAATTAATAAGTAAGCATTCGTATCCAGTTGGGTCGAGAGACCAGGAACGGGTCTTACAAGTTCGTATCAGAGCATGCTTGATTCTAGGATAGTTGGGTTATGTAGTCCACACACACACACACGCAGCCAGCTGATTAGGTCTCACGGTGAGGTTTGATTGCCTAGTCTAGGGATTGTTTTGTTCTGTGTATGTTAGTGTGTTTTTTACTAACATTGTCTGTATCCTTAAGCTGGAAAAAGCAAATCGGGAAAGTCCCGAAGAAGTAAGGGAATGGCCAGTCAGTCTAGCCGAGTGGCCGTGGATGGAACTAATCTGTCCGGTTTGCAAACCGATCCGGCCGCGGCTAACGCGGAAGATGTGTTGTGCCAACTGATCAGGCTAACCTTATGGGACGCAACGGGATGGTCAGGAACATCAGAAGAGTGATGAGAAGTGGAATCCTCAAACGCTAACCGTGATGGTGGCCAGCGTGAGAAAGTGGCCGATGGTACGCCCAATGTAACCGCAACACTGTCCAAAAGGACTTGTTAGAGGCCATGAAGGTAATGGGGACTCAGGTGGCGGCTATGGCCCAACTGTTTACGCCATTAGTGAACTCCTCGGTTGGCCAAGCTACGCCTGTGGCTACGACCGCCCCCAAAACCAATGTCCAGTTGTGGAAACTGTCGAGGTGATCGAGATTGATCCACCATAAAGGACCGGGAAAAAGGTGGACTATCTGAGTTTGCTTCAGCACATCTCCCGTCTAGGGACGAAGCATTTCTCAGGAAGCACCGATCCTATTGAGGCAGACGAGTGGAGGAGTAGGCTAGTCCGAAACTTCAGCTCAACTCGTTGTCCCGAGGATTACAAGAGAGACATTGCGGTTCACTTCCTGGAAGGGGACGCGCGTAATTGGTGGCTGGCTGTGAACAAGCGCACCAGTGGAAGTCTCCAGAGTTTTGCGGATTTCGAAGATGACAATCAACCGCAAATACTTTCCTGCAGAGGCTTTGGACCGTCTGGAAGGTAGATTCCTAGACCTTATGCAAGGCCGCAGGGCCGTACGTGAGTACGAAGAGGAGTTCAACCGGCTCCGACGGTTTGTTGGAAGGGAACTGAGGACGAGACAGTCCAGGTTCGTCGGTTCATTCGAGCTTAAGGCCGGAGCTGAGAACCCCTGTTCGATCTGCACCTTCAGCACCGTCAGAGAGCTGGTTGAACGTGTGGGCTCTTTTGGAGTCTAACTTGGCCGAAGAAGCCAAGCTTAAGACAAAGTCGCAGTCTGTCCCGATGGGTAAGATTAACGACCGAAGAGGAAGTGAGACCAGGTTGAAGGAGGCATGGCCTCTAGTGGACGACCTGAATGTCCCAAGTGTGGTAAGAACCATCCAGGTGAATGCTGGAAAGCCATGGGAGTTTGTGTGAGATGTGGCAGCTTGGATCATTCCATCTGAGATTACACTCGACCAAGCCGGACTCAGGGCCAATCCAGTGGCAGCGGCTCTCGGACTTGTTTCCATTGCGGCCAAAGCGGACACTTTCAAAGTGAATGTCCTAAGCGGCAAGGAGAACAAGGGAAGGGTCGTGGAGACACAGGAAATTCGACCCAGAGCAGGCCGACCACAACACCAAGGGTGTATGAGCTGTCCCGAGACGATGGAGCTTCTGGATCGTTTGATTCGATCTCTGGGTAATTTCTGAATTTATCTGTTTACATTCATAGAATGCTTGGTCTGGAACCTAAGTGGCTAGGGATTCTGATGTGGGTCTTATAATAGGGACCCTCATGATTGGTGGTGTGAAACTCACGTACTTTTCGACACAGGGGCTACAC
>NW_022611036.1:0-125530 GCF_000309985.2 Brassica rapa
TGGAGAATCACCAGGAAGTTGAATAAATCTCATAGGAGTTTGGATGAAGAAGTTATCCCACTTTCAAATCAGGTGATTCCAGTGTTCCCAGTTTGGGAATAGGACAGCTTCTTTCGTCGTTCCAATCAAACCAGGATGAATCTCTTTGTGAGAAGCTTGATTTAGATACATAAACTGGTGGAGAATCACCAGGAAGTTGAATTAATCTCGTAGGAGTTGGCCAAGAAGAAGTATATCACAACTTTCAAATCAGTGACTTCCAGTTTCCCAGTTTGGGAATAAACGCTTCTTCGTCGTTCCAATCAAACCAGGATGATTCACTTTGTGAGAAGCTTGATTTGGATACATAAGTGGTGGAGAATCACCAGGAAGTTGAATAAATCTCATAGGAGTTGGATGAAGAAGTTATCCCACTTTCAAATCAGGTGATTCTAGTTCCCAGTTTGGGAATAGCACAGATTATTTTCGTTCCAATCAAACCAGGATGAATCACTTTCTGAGAAGCTTGATTTGGATACATAAAGTGGTGGAGAATCACCAGGAAGTTGAATAAATCTCATAGGAGTTGGAAGAAGAAGTTATCCACTTTCAAATCAAGGTGATTCCAGTTTCCCAGTTAGGGAATAGCACAGCTTCTTCGTCGTTCCAATCAAACCTGGATGAATCTCTTTGTGAGAATCTTGATTTGGATACATAAAGTGGTTGAGAATCACCAGGAAGTTGAATAAATCTCATAGGAGTTGGGATGAAGAAGTTATCCCACTTTCAAATCAGGTGATTCCAGTTTCCCAGTTTGGGAATAGCACAGCTTCTTCGTCGTTCCAATCAAACCAGGATGAATCACTTTGTGAGAAGCTTGATTTGGATACATAAAGTGGTGGAGAATCACCAGGAAGTTGAATAAATATCATAGGAGTTGGGATGAATAAGTTATCCCACTTTCAAATCAGGTGATTCCGGTTTCCCAGTTTGGGAATAGCACAGCTTCTTTGTCGTTCCAATCAAACCAGGATGAATCACTTTGTGAGAAGCTTTACTTTGGATACATAAAGTGGTGGAGAATCACCAGGAATTGAATAAATATCATAGGAGTTGGGATGAAGAAGTTATCCCACTTCAAATCAGGTGATTCCAGTTTCCCATTTCGGAATAGGACAGATTATTTGTCGTTCCAATCAAACCAGGATGAATCACTTTGTGAGAAGCTTGATTTGGATACATAAAGTGGTGGAGAATCACCAGGAAGTTGAATAAATATCATAGGAGTTGGGATGAAGAAGTTATCCCACTTTCAAATATGGTGATTCCAGTTTCCCAGTTTCGGAATAGGACAGATTATTTGTCGTTCCAATCAAACCAGGATGAATCACTTTGTGAGAAGCTTGATTTGGATACATAAAGTGGTGGAGAATCACCAGGAAGTTGAATAAATCTCATACGAGTTGGCAAGACGAAGTTATCCCACATTCAAATCAGGTGATTCCAGTTT
Source organism: Brassica rapa (assembly GCF_000309985.2). Taxonomy (NCBI): domain Eukaryota; kingdom Viridiplantae; phylum Streptophyta; class Magnoliopsida; order Brassicales; family Brassicaceae; genus Brassica; species Brassica rapa. The sequence goes on from NW_022611036.1 coordinate 1,490, forward strand.
CCCAGTTTGGGAATAGGACAGCTTCTTCGTCGTTCCAATCAAACAGGATGAATCACTTTTTGAGAAGCTTGATTTTGATACATAAAGTGGTGGAGAATCACCAGGAAGTTGAATAAATCTCATAGGAGTTGGGATGAAGAAGTTATCCCACTTTCAAATCAGGTGATTCCAGTTTCCCAGTTTGGGAATAGGACAGCTTCTTCGTCGTTCCAATCAAACCAGGATGAATCTCTTTGTGAGAAGCTTGATTTAGATACATAAACTGGTGGAGAATCACCAGGAAGTTGAATTAATCTCGTAGGAGTTGGCAAGAAGAAGTTATCCAACTTTCAAATCAGGTGATTCCAGTTTCCCAGTTTGGGAATATAACAGCTTCTTCGTCGTTCCAATCAAACCAGGATGATTCACTTTGTGAGAAGCTTGATTTGGATACATAAAGTGGTGGAGAATCACCAGGAAGTTGAATAAATCTCATAGGAGTTGGGATGAAGAAGTTATCCCACTTTCAAATCAGGTGATTCTAGTTTCCCAGTTTGGGAATAGCACAGATTATTTGTCGTTCCAATCAAACCAGGATGAATCACTTTCTGAGAAGCTTGATTTGGATACATAAAGTGGTGGAGAATCACCAGGAAGTTGAATAAATCTCATAGGAGTTGGCAAGAAGAAGTTATCCCACTTTCAAATCAGGTGATTCCAGTTTCCCAGTTAGGGAATAGCACAGCTTCTTCGTCGTTCCAATCAAACCTGGATGAATCTCTTTGTGAGAATCTTGATTTGGATACATAAAGTGGTTGAGAATCACCAGGAAGTTGAATAAATCTCATAGGAGTTGGGATGAAGAAGTTATCCCACTTTCAAATCAGGTGATTCCAGTTTCCCAGTTTGGGAATAGCACAGCTTCTTCGTCGTTCCAATCAAACCAGGATGAATCACTTTGTGAGAAGCTTGATTTGGATACATAAAGTGGTGGAGAATCACCAGGAAGTTGAATAAATATCATAGGAGTTGGGATGAATAAGTTATCCCACTTTCAAATCAGGTGATTCCGGTTTCCCAGTTTGGGAATAGCACAGCTTCTTTGTCGTTCCAATCAAACCAGGATGAATCACTTTGTGAGAAGCTTTACTTTGGATACATAAAGTGGTGGAGAATCACCAGGAAGTTGAATAAATATCATAGGAGTTGGGATGAAGAAGTTATCCCACTTTCAAATCAGGTGATTCCAGTTTCCCAGTTTGGGAATAGGACAGATTATTTGTCGTTCCAATCAAACCAGGATGAATCACTTTGTGAGAAGCTTGATTTGGATACATAAAGTGGTGGAGAATCACCAGGAAGTTGAATAAATCTCATAGGAGTTGGCAAGAAGAAGTTATCCCACTTTCAAATCAGGTGATTCCAGTTTCCCAGTTTGGGAATAGCACAGCTTCTTCGTCGTTCCAATCAAACCTGGATGAATCTCTTTGTGAGAATCTTTATTTGGATACATAAAGTGGTTGAGAATCACCAGGAAGTTGAATAAATCTCATAGGAGTTGGGATGAAGAAGTTATCCCACTTTCAAATCAGGTGATTCCAGTTTCCCAGTTTGGGAATAGCACAGCTTCTTCGTCGTTCCAATCAAACCAGGATGAATCACTTTTTGAGAAGCTTGATTTGGATACATAAAGTGGTGGAGAATCACCAGGAAGTTGAATAAATCTCATAGGAGTTGGGATGAAGAAGTTATCCCACTTTCAAATCAGGTGATTCCGGTTTCCCAGTTTGGGACTAGCACAGCTTCTTTGTCGTTCCAGTCAAACCTGGATGAATCACTTTGTGAGAAGCTTTACTTTGGATACATAAAGTGCTGGAGAATCACCAGGAAGTTGAATAAATCTCATAGCAGTTTGGATGAAGAAGTTATCCCACTTTCAAATCAGGTGATTCCAGTTTCCCAGTTTGGGAATATGACAGCTTCTTTGTCGTTCCAATCAAACCAGGATGAATCTCAATGTGAGAAGCTTGATTTAGATACATAAACTGGTGGAGAATCACCAAGAAGTTGAATAAATCTCGTAGGAGTTGGCAAGAAGAAGTTATCCCACTTTCAAATCATGTGATTCCAATTTCCCAGTTTGGGAATAGGACAGCTTCTTCGTTGTTCCAATCAAACCAGGATGAATCTCTTTGTGAGAAGCTTGATTTAGATACATAAACTGGTGGAGAATCACCAGGAAGTTGAATAAATCTCGTAGGAGTTGGCAAGAAGAAGTTATCCCACTTTCAAATCAGGTGATTCCAGTTTCCCAGTTTGGGGATAGCACAGCTTCTTCATCGTTCCAATCAAACCAGGATGAATCACTTTGTGAAAAGCTTGATTTTGATACATAAAGTGGTGGAGAATCACCAGGAAGTTGAATAAATCTCATAGGAGTTGGGATGAAGAAGTTATCCCACTTTCAAATCAGGTGATTCCAGTTTCCCAGTTTGGGAATATGGCAGCTTATTCGTCGTTCCAATCAAACCAGGATGAATCACTTTGTGAGAAGCTTGATTTGGATACATAAAGTGGTGGAGAATCACCAGGAAGTTGAATAAATCTCATAGGAGTTGGCAAGAAGAAGTTATCCCACTTTCAAATCAGGTGATTCCAGTTTCCCAGTTTGGGAATAACACAGCTTCTTCGTCGTTCCAATCAAACCTGGATGAATCTCTTTGTGAGAAGCTTGATTTGGATACATAAAGTGGTGGAGAATCACCAGGAAGTTGAATAAATCTCATAGGAGTTGGGATGAAGAAGTTATCCCACTTTCAAATCAGGTGATTCCAGTTTCCCAGTTTGGGAATAGCACAGCTTCTTCGTCGTTCCAATCAAACTAGGATGAATCACTTTGTGAGAAGCTTGATTTGGATACATAAAGTGGTGGAGAATCACCAGGAAGTTGAATAAATCTCATAGGAGTTGGGATGAAGAAGTTATCCCACTTTCAAATCAGGTGTTTCCAGTTTCCCAGTTTGGGAATAGGACAGCTTATTCGTCATTCCAATCAAACCTGGATGAATCTCTTTGTGAGAAGCTTGATTTGGATACATAAAGTGGTGGAGAATCACCAGGAAGTTGAATAAATCTCATAGGAGTGGGCTAGAATAAGTTATCCCACTTTCAAATCAGGTGATTCCAGTTTCCCAGTTTGGGAATAGCACAGCTTCTTCGTCGTTCCAATCAAACCAGGATGAATTACTTTGTGAGAAGCTTGATTTGGATACATAAAGTGGTGGAGAATCACCAGGAAGTTGAATAAATCTCATAGGAGTTGGGATGAAGAAGTTATCCCACTTTCAAATCAGGTGATTCCGGTTTCCCTGTTTGGAAGTTCCTAAATGCATCAAGTACCCTATCTTTGGTCTGAATTAAGGTTAACCAGGTGTATTTGGATTTTTCATCAATGAATGTGACAAAATACTTATAACTATCTCTAGATAAGCAAGGAGCAGTCCACACATCTGAATGAATTAGATCAAAGCAATTATCATAAACGGTAGTAGACTTTTGAAACACAGTTCTACAATGCTTGCCTAAAATACAAGCTTCACAATCTTTGTTCTCAAACACAACACCTGGTACCATTAAGTTCAAAGCTTTAACATGAGGGTGTCCTACTCTAGCATGCCACAATGCATTTTTATTCAACAAAGAAGCAGAAGTAAACGAGCAACTATAATCAGGAACAGAAGTGATTTCTTCAAGCATATAGAGATCTCCCTTAGTCACCCCTTTCCCAATCAATCTGCTGCTCTCAATATCCTGAAACTTCACATCATTAGGACTAAAGATAACATTGCATTGTAAATCATTAGTACATTTCTTCACAGATAATAGGTTTGATGTGAATTCAGGCATGTAAAAAGCTCTAGATTCTTTGTTAAAGAACTTAAGCTTTCATATTCCTCTAATAGGTATCTTATCCCCATTTGCTATCATCACATGCCCATGCGTAGGTTCTATATCCTTAATCAAGTTCTCATCACTTATCATATGATGTGATGCACCAGAATCAACAATCAATGGTTTACCTACTCGTTTAGCATTATGACATAGATTACTAAGTAATGGATGCATCCTATCAGTTCTAGCAATGTGAGCATTTCTATACTCATTCCTAGCTTCTAACTGTTCTACTAGTTCTCTAATCAAGTGATCATCCTTATATGCAATCATAGAAGCTCCAAAGGAATAACCATAAGTGTTACCGTTTTCCTTTAGCATTTTGAAGAGAGCATCAAGGTCTGATCTCTTGATGTAGTCATCATTGCTGCGTGAGCTTGAGGCGCCCGTGTAAGCCACCAGAGACTTCCCATTCCCATCATTGCCTCCAAGCCCATCCGCTTCACTCGTCTTGCTGGTGCCAGCTCCACTTGAACCTTCAGTCACATTTGCCCTTCCCTCACGCTCCTTCATGAACTTGGCCGGCTTGAGGTGTGGTGTAGTATCCAGCATTGGCTCTTCTTATGACCATGCTTCTTGCAATGATCACAGTTGCCATTGAACTTCCTATCCTCGTACTTCCCGTGAGATGCCTTGTTTGCTTGTGGAGCCTCGGTTGAGTCCTCATGAGCTGCTTGATTGGCAAGAGAGAGCTCCCCCTTTCCTCCAAACAACCCCATAGATCCCTGCTCCCTTTGGATTTGCGCACACACCTCCTCAAGGTCCGGAAGCTTGTCTGACCTCAACATGTGCTGGATGAGTTGAGTGTAGGCTGGGTTCAGTGTGAGAAGCAACCCAAAGACCTTGTCTTGCTCGCGCCTCTCATTCAACTGATCTGGATCAGTTGTGCTCGGCCTCAGCATCTCCAGCTCTGACCATAAGGACCTGAACCTCCCCAAGTGCTTAGTGAACTCCATGTCCTCTTGTGCAAGACGGTTGATCGCTAGCTTCACTTCAAACACACGGCTGAGGTTGGAAGTGTTCACATACACCTTCTTCAGCGTGTCCCACAGCTCTTTGGCTGATTCACAGTAGCTGTAGGCATCCAAGATAGCTGGGTCCAAGGATGCGTGTAGAACCGTCATCACCAGCATGTCTTCTTGTTGCCATTTCTCCACAGCCGCTTCATTGGAGACCTCTTCTTGATCTCCTCCCTGAGTAATGAGTTTCGGAGCCTCCCCTGTTGTGATGTGCCCCCACAAACCCTTACTTCCCACCGCAGTCTTCACCATCCGAGACCACACAAGGTAGTTGCTACCTTTGAAAGTAACCGCTACCTTCATCCTTATGTTCATCCCATGTTCCATCTTAGCTTGACTTGAAAACTTGAATCTTGAATCTCGTACACACCAACCTTGAGTCTAGAATCACGCAAACACACAGAACGTAGCACAGCTTCAATATGACTTTTAGAGTAATGAAGAGTAATCTGAGTGTTTAAGAGAGATTAGAGAAGAACTGAGTGTAGAGAGTAAGATAAGAGATCGAGACTAAGAGTAAGCCATGGAGGCAAAGATAATCAGAACTGTCTAACTTTCAATAATGAGAAGAGTTCACAATATATAGAGAGGTAGCTAAGGCGACTAGGGTTTAGGATAAGCCATTATTACAAAGGATAAGCTTTTGCTTTAATTCAAATGCTCCAATTAGCTCTCCTCTTAAGGATAAGGTTGCTTTAGCTTTTGCCAGCCTTGGACAGGCTGTCATGCGCTCCCCTTCTTCCCATTCAACGGTCTTGATGTCTTTGGTAGCAAGGCAAGACTCCTTCTCATCTCACAAAGTTACTTAGGTAACTTTGTTTCACCTTTGGCCGAGTTACTCTCTCAACCTGTACGGCCTTGTACGGCTCATGTACGGCCTTGTACGGATGCTTACTTCAGCTTGCCTTCACTCTCCCTTAGATCATCCTTTCCTCATCTCCTTAGCTTCTCATATACTGACCTCTTCTTAACACTCCCCCTCAAGCTTAGCTTTGTGAAAGCCTAAGCTTGGATAGCCATGAGATCTTCCTCATTAAAAACCTCACCAAGGAAAACCCATTGGGACAAAACCTTGATGAGGGAAAAAGAGTAAAGACCTCACAGCCAAAGGGGATCAGCTCCTTCTCTTCCCAAGATCAATGAGGCCCAACCTGATGTGAATGGACTCCATTGTCTTCTGTCTCGCAGCCTTAGTGAACACATAAGCTAACTGATCTTCACTTCTTGTGTAGCATGGCAGGATAACTCCTAAGATGATCATCTGCCTCACCTTGTGACAATCCACTTCAATGTGCTTGGTTCTCTCATGAAACACCGAGTTGGAGGCAATGTGGATGGCAGCTTGGTTATCACAATGCATGGTCATTGGCATGGCTTGATCAATCTCCAAATGCTTCAAGATACCTTTGATCCACACCAGCTCGTTGGTAAGTGTTAAAATGAGTTGTTTAGTATATGGGGAGATGGCTTAAGGAGTTGAGGATGTGAGAATGTGGAGGCAAAGGGAAGGAAGGTTAGGGATCGACCAGGCCGTACAAGAGGCCGTACCGGCCGTACCGTCCGTACTGTCCGGGTCGATCCGTAACTCGACCAAGAGAGAAGTTACCCGAGTGAAAGGGTTAAACGGCCAAAGGGGTTTACCTTAAGGGAAATGACCGTTTGGATGGATAGAGTGACTGAGCCTTATCCACACAGGCTGGAACAGGCTGTAAAGGCAAAAGGAACCGAGTCCAAGATGCCAAAAGCGTGTGACAGCTCTCATTGGATCAGTTTTGAATTAAAGCAACCTTATCCTTGACCTCACATGCTTAGTCTCTCTAAAACCCTTGTATCTGATCCTATATATTGTAAACTCTGCCTTGATTAATGAATAACACGAGTTCATCATAATCTCTCTCTAGTTCATCATGTTTCTCTTCTACATCTTATAAATCACCTCATCTCACTTTAATCTTTCTCTAAATCTCTCAATACCTGTTCAACTCTCTAAAATCATATGGTATCAGAGCCAGGTTGGCTTTGGTATTGAGATTTAGAGTGTTCTTCAGCTTCAGTTCATACTCTTTCATACTTTCTTTTCGGTTCTAACAAAGCAAGATGGAGGGAAACTACAAGGTCATTACAGTTCCTGTTGCGTTGAAGGGTGGTAGTAACTACCTGTTGTGGTCAAGGCTGGTGAAGACAGCCATTGGGAGGCTAGGGCTGTGGAGTCACATCACGGATGATGCAACCAAGCCAGTGGCTAAAGACGGAGAAGGAGATGAAGGTGTGGGAGATCAAGTGGCTGCTACCGAGAAGAAGTGGATTCAAGAAGACTTGATGGTGCTTTCAGTGCTACAAGGGTCCCTTGAAGAGCATCTCTTGGAGGCCTACAGCTACTGCGAGACTCCAAAACACCTGTGGGAGGTACTCCAGAAGACTTTTGGGAACGTTACCAATCTGAACCGTGTGTATGAGATTAAGAAAGCCATCAACACACTGGTACAAGATGGGGAAGAGTTCACCAAGCATTTGGGCAAGTATAGATCCTTGTGGTCTGAGCTTGAATCATTGAGGCCAAGCACCGCAGATCAAGAGCTACTCATGGAGAGGAGGGAGCAGGATCAGGTGTTTGGATTGCTGTTGACACTGGATCCTCCATTCAATGATGTGATCATGCACATGTTGAGGATGCCGAGTCTTCCATCTATGGAGGAAGTGTGTGCGCAGATTCAGAAGGAAGAGGGGTCACTTGGTTTGTTTGGAGGGAAAGGAGACATGGCTCTGTCCAACAAGGCTGAAGCAATCCAAGCAAACAAAGCTGCTTACCGTGGAGAGGAAAGGAAGTTCAGTGGAAACTGTGACCATTGCAAGAAGCCGGGACACAAGAGGAGTCAGTGCTGGATCCTACACCCCCATTTGAAGCCGGCCAAGTTCAACAAGGAGAGAGAGGGAAGAGCTCACCTTTCTGCAGAGACAAGTGAAGCCGGCGCATCAGGAGCTGGCTCATCTGGTCTTGCGGGTGAAAGTGAAGGAAGAGCCTTAACCTCTCACCACCAAGGAGCTGTGAAGAACATGGATCATGAGGTGATCAAGAAGTCAGACATTGATGCCTTGATCAAAGCCCTTAAAGAGTCTGGTAACACCCTTGGAAACACCCTTGGTTATTCCTATACTGCTCATGTGTTGCCTAGAACTTGTGATAGCTTGATAGGAAACTTTGATAGAATGGGAAATGAACCAGATAGATATACAACCTTTGCTGCTGATAGGATGTCTAGAAATGAATCCACATTGCTTGATCTCATTGATAAATTGAAACTGGTAAAAGAATCACCTAGGAATCATATTGCTCAAGGAATAAAACCATGGACATGTAATGATTGGAAATGGTGATAGAATTCCTATTAGAGGTGTAGGAGACTTGAAACTGTTTAATAAGGATTCTAAAGCTTTGTACATGCCTGAGTTTACTTCTAATCTATTATCTGTTAAGAGGTGTACCAATGATCTTCAATGCAATGTTATTTTCAGTCCTAATGATGTGAAATTTCAGGATATTGAAAGCAGTAAGTTGATTGGGCAAGGAGTAACCAAAGGAGACCTTTATTTACTTGAAGACCTTTCTTTCATTTCTAGTTCTAGTTGCTTGTTGAGTTCCGTTTTAAGTAGAGGTGCATTGTATGAGATTTACAGAGTCTCAGGCTGTATGAGTGTTGAACAAACCCACAAGGGCTAGAGAGAACTTGAAATGGTGAAGAGAGACTAATGAAAGTGAGATTTAGTGAATGGAAGAATAAAAGTGATTATGGGAGATTGAGTGAGAGTAGAAGACTGAGAGTATGAGATTAAGTAACCAGAATAGAGTAATCAAGAGAATGAAGATTAGGAGATTCAAAGTAACCAAAGACTATGAAGGAGAAGGGGAAATCCCCCTTACTCTCTTAGAGAGTTTACAATTCGCCCATAAAGGGTCTTTAAATAGAAAACAGGTTGCAAACTCATAAAACCCTAAGTTAAGGATAAGAAATGGACAGTGGAGGTAGCCTGGTTTGAAATGGACGTTCTGGATCAGGTCTTGGGGTGTTTGTAGCTGGTTGTATGCTCCTGATTGGATGTGGGAATGCTTGGCTAGAAATACTCCACACTGCCTTATGTATCTGTCCATATCTTTGTCCAGATACATAGCCAGCCTTTGTCTCTTTCTTTCCAGCAACATCCAGCCTGTCTTGGACTATCATAAGCCAATCAGAACCGTGTGCCAGCTCCCTTAGATTCCCATTGCACACAGCATCTTCTTGATGCTCTTTTGATACCATTACTCAACCCGGACCTTGCACATACTTCTCAGACCGTACCCTTGTACCCTATTTTTGCACAAGCACCAAATGTCTTCAGATGGTTGAGAAAAGATGTTTCGGGTCGATCTCATCCGTACCGGTCCGTACAGTCCGTACGGCCGTCCGTACAGCCGACCCTAACTTTGCACCATCGACCATTTCCTCCCAATCTCCTCTAATGTCTTCTAAAGACCAGTCTAAGCCCTTCTTGGACTTAACTTCACAAGATATACACTTCAGGGTACTTCTGAAGCTTGGTTGAACTCTTCTGAACATCTCCTGAAGCTTGCCCTATCTTTGCACAAGCTTCTATCTTCTCTTCAGCTCAACACATTGTGGCATTCTAGGCTAGGACATCCACATGTTAGAGCCTTAAGCTTAATGTTACCAGGTGTCATGTTTAAAAATAATGAGTGTGAAGCTTGTATTTTGGGAAAACATTGTAAGACTGTGTTCAAGAGATCTACTACTATCTATGATAAATGCTTTGATCTTGTTCATTCTGATGTATGGACTGCTCCATGCTTATCTAGAGATAATTACAAATACTTTGTCACATTCATAGATGAGAAATCCAAATACACCTGGATAACACTAATTAAAACAAAAGATAGGGTTCTAGATGCATTTAGAAACTTTCAATCATATGTTTCTAACCAGTATAATGCCAAGATTAAGATTTTCAGGTCTGATAATGGTGGAGAGTATACTGGCCATGCATTCAAGAACCATCTAGCTCAACATGGGATACTTCACCAAACGAGTTGCCCTTATACACCTCAACAAAATGGAGTGGCTGAGAGGAAGAACAGACATCTTATGGAAGTGGCTAGATCAATGATGTTCCAGATGAGAGTGCCAAAGAGATTCTGGAGTGATGCTGTGATCACGGCTTGCTACCTAATCAATAGGATACCAACTAAGATCCTGGAAGATAAAGCCCCTTATGAAGTTCTCAACAACAGCAAGCCAGTCCTAGATCACCTAAGAGTGTTTGGGTGTGTAAGCTATGTTCTTATCCCGGTAGAGATGAGAAACAAGCTGGAAGCAAAGAGTATCAAAGCTATGATGATAGGATACTCAACCACACAGAAGGGATACAAGTGCTTTGTTCATGAGACAAGGAGAGTTCTTGTATCAAGAGATGTCAAGTTCTTTGAAGAGAAGAGCTACTATGAAGATAAAGATTGGAAAGAGCTGGAGGATCTTTCACAACCTTCAGATAGAGCTACAAGCTTGAGACAGATACTAGAAGGTCTTGGAATTGGAATGTCCCAGGAGTCGACAGAGAATCAGTCATCTGAAGGACCAGAAGCTGAAGAACCAACTCACCTTGATCATGAGGGAGGGAATGGAATTGAGCCGGATGAGAATCAAGATTTTTCGGAGAATCAAGATTTTGCGGATCATCCTGATCAAGGTGGAGCTGAACCAAGTAATGAAGAGCCTAATGAGCTACCAGAACAAGGAGGAGTGGAAGCTACTGAAGTAGAAGCACCAGAGCAAGCACCAGCTGAGGTACCATTAAGGAGAAGCACACGGCTGAAGAGAGATGCTTCCAACTGGGTAAACACGAGAGTGTACTACAATGCCCAGGCTGTGGAGCATCCTTCTCAAGCTGTGTGTTCATTTGCTTGTTATCCAAAGGAGCATTGCGCATTCATGATGAGCCTAGATGAAAGTAGTATACCAAGATCATATGAAGAAGCAATGCTACATCAAGATTGGAAGGAATCTGTTGGAGATGAAGCAAATGCCATGATAAAGAATGACACTTGGTTTGAAAGTGAGTTGCCAAAAGGAAAGAAGGCAGTAACCAGCAAGTGGATATTCACCATTAAGTATCTACCTGATGGAACCATTGAGAGAAACAAGACAAGACTGGTGGCTAGAGGATACACTCAAACATATGGGGAAGACTACATTGATACCTTTGCTCCCGTTGCCAAGCTACATACAATAAGAATTGTATTGTCTCTTGCTGTGAACCTTGAGTGGGAGCTTTGGCAGATGGATGTGAAGAATGCCTTTCTTCAAGGAGAGCTAGAGGATGAAGTGTATATGCATCCACCACCAGGCCTAGAGCATCTTGTGAAACCTGGAAACGTATTGAGACTCAAGAAGGCTATCTATGGATTAAAGCAATCTCCTAGAGCATGGTACAACAAGTTGAGTACTACCTTAAATGGACGTGGGTTCAAGAAGTCTGAACTGGATCACACTCTCTTCACTCTCACTACACCCTCAGGTATCATCTGTCTACTTGTATATGTTGATGACATTATCATAACAGGTAGTGATAAGGCTGGTATAAAAACCACAAAGGAGTTTTTGAAATCTGTGTTTGAAATCAAAGACTTAGGAGAAATGAAATACTTCCTTGGAATTGAGTTGTGTAGATCTAAGGAAGGATTGTTCATTTCCCAAAGGAAGTATACACTTGATCTTTTGAAAGATGCAGGTATACTAGGAGATAAGACAGCAAAGATGCCTCTTGAAGATGGATACAAGATTCCACGTGAGGGGGAGGTTGAAGATAGCAAGGCCTTTCATGATCCAAAGCTATACAGGAAGCTAGTAGGGAAGCTCATCTACCTCACAATCACACGACCAGACATATGCTTTGCTGTGAACCAAGTAAGCCAGCATATGCAAGTCCCAAAGGAGCATCACTGGCGCATGGTGGAGAGACTTCTCTTGTATCTGAATGGGACGTCACTGGCGCATGGTGGAGAGGATCTTGATGTATCTCAACGGCTCACCTGATCAAGGAGTATGGATGGGTTGCAATGGGAGCACTGAAGTGGTGGGATACTGTGATGCGGATTGGGCTGGAGATAGAGCAGACAGGAGATCAACCACCGGCTATTGTACATTCATTGGAGGCAACTTGGTGACTTGGAAGAGTAAGAAGCAGAAGGTGGTGTCTTGTTCAAGCGCTGAAGCTGAGTATAGAGCAATGCTGAAGCTTACCAATGAGTTGGTATGGATCAAAGGAATCTTGAAGCACTTGGAGATAGAGCAGGGAACTCCAATGACTATGCATTGTGATAATCAAGCGGCTATACACATTGCAACCAACTCAGTCTTCCATGAGAGAACCAAGCACATTGAAGTTGATTGTCACAAGGTGAGGCAGATGATTGTCTTGGGAGTGATCTTGCCATGCTACACAAGGAGTGAGGATCAACTTGCGGATGTGTTCACCAAGGCCGCAAGACAAAAGACTATGGAGTCCATTCATACCAGATTGGGACTCATAGATCTTTCCCCAAGGAGCTGATCCCCTTTGCCATGAGGTCTTTACTCTTTTTCCCTCATCAAGGTTTTGTCCCAATGGGTTTTCCTTGGTGAGGTTTTTAATGAGGAAGATCTCATGGTTGTTCCAAGCTTAACTAAGTTACTAAGTTAAGCTTGAGGGGGAGTGTTAAAATGAGTTGTTCAGTATATGGGGAGATGGCTTAAGGAGTTGAGGATGTGAGAATGTGGAGGCAAAGGGAAGGAAGGTTAGGGATCGACCAGGCCGTACAAGAGGCCGTACCGGCCGTACCGTCCGTACTGTCCGGGTCGATCCATAACTCGACCAAGAGAGAAGTTACCCGAGTGAAAGGGTTAAACAGCCAAAGGGGTTTACCTTAAGGGAAATGACCGTTTGGATGGATAGAGTGACTGAGCCTTATCCACACAGGCTGGAACAGGCTGTAAAGGCAAAAGGAATCGAGTCCAAGATGCCAAAAGCGTGTGACAGCTCCCATTGGATCAGTTTTGAATTAAAGCAACCTTATCCTTGACCTCACATGCTTAGTCTCTCTAAAACCCTTGTATCTGATCCTATATATTGTAAACTCTGTCTTGATTAATGAATAACACGAGTTCATCATAATCTCTCTCTAGTTCATCACGTTTCTCTTCTACATCTCATAAATCACCTCATCTCACTTTAATCTTTCTCTAAATCTCTCAATACCTGTTCAACTCTCTAAGATCATAGTAAGCTTCAGCATAGCTCTATACTCAGCCTCTGCACTTGAGCAAGACACCACCTTCTGCTTCTTACTCTTCCAAGTAACCAAGTTGCCTCCAATGAATGTGCAATAGCCTGTGGTTGATCTCCTGTCTGCTCTATCACCAGCCCAATCCGCATCACAGTATCCAACCACTTCAGTGCTCCCATTGCAACCCATCCATACTCCTTGATCAGGTGAGCCGTTGAGATACATCAAGATCCTCTCCACCATGCGCCAGTGATGCTCCTTAGGCACTTGCATGTGTTGGCTCACCTGATTCACAGCAAACAAATGTCAGGTCTAGTTATGGTAAGGTAAATCAATTTACCAACTAGTTTTCTATAGAGTTTAGGATCCTGATAAGGTTTGCTGTCTTCAATCTCCCCCTCTCGTGGGACTTTGTAGCCATCCTCCATAGGCATCCTTGCTGTCTTTCCTCCATAAGCACCTGCACCTTTCAAAAGATCAAGTGTATACTTCCTTTGGGACATGAACAACCCTTCCTTGGATCTACATATCTCAATCCCAAGAAAGTATTTCATTTCTCCCAAGTCTTTAATCTCAAACATGGATTTAAGGAACTCCTTGGTTGCTATGTTACCTTCCTTATCACTTCCTGTGATAATGATATCATCAACATACACAAGGAGTGCAATCATACCTGAGGGAGTGGTGAGAGTGAAGAGGGTGTGGTCTAGTTCAGACTTCTTGAAGCCTCGGCCATTCAGAGTGGTACCCAGCTTGTTGTACCAAGCTCTTGGTGATTGCTTCAGTCCATAGATAGCTTTCTTCAGTCTCAACACATTCCCTCTCTTCACTAAGTGTTCCAAGCCTGGAGGTGGATGCATATACACTTCATCCTCCAGCTCTCCTTGTAGAAATGCATTCTTCACATCCATTTGCCATAAGCCCCATCCAAGGTTCACAGCTAAGCTTAAGACAATCCGGATTGTGTGTAGTTTCGCTACTGGTGCAAAGGTCTCAATGTAATCTTTTCCATAAGTTTGAGTAAAGTCTCTTGCAACCAATCTTGACTTCTTCCTCTCCACCTTTCCATCAGCCTTATACTTGATTGTGAAGATCCATCTACTAGTCACAGCCTTCTTCCCTTTTGGTAACTCACTCTCATACCATGTATCATTCTTGATCATAGCTCCTGCCTCAGCTCCAACTGATTCCTTCCATTCTTTATCCATCATTGCCTCTTCATAGCTTCTTGGTATGTAGTTCTCATCCAAGTTTACCATAAAAGCACAATGTTCTTCAGGGTATTGAGCAAAGGAACACACAGCTTGAGAAGGATGCTCCACAGCCTGGGCATTGTAGTACACTCTCGTGCTTACCCAGTTGGAAGCATCTCTCCTAATCCGTGTGCTTCTTCTCAATGCTGGTTCAGGTTGTTCCACTTACACTTGTGATTCTTCTCCACTTTCTTGTGGTACAGACGTAGACACTTCAACTGCCTCTTCTTCTCCTAGCTGACTTGCTTCAGCTCCATCTTGCTGTTCACTTACTTCCACATCTTGATCATGTGTACCAGATGCTCCACTACTCTCTTGAGTTGTCTCTGGTTCACTCCTTTCCCCCCCATGATCAGAAGTGGGAGTTGCTGAATGTCCACCATTTGGTGGTTGAGATCCTGGGTTACTGCCAGGTCCTTGCTGATCTTGTCTCACCTTGACCCCAATACTTTCTAAGATGATCCGCAAGGTAGTGGCTCTCTCCGAGGTAAGATCCTTCAAGTCTTCTTTGTTTTGCTCCTCATAATTGTTAAGTTATGGAGATGATTAAGTGAAAGGATCAAGGGTTTACATGAGAAGAGAGATCAAAGGAAGAAATGGAGTAGTTGTGTGAAGTTAAGGAGAAGTGTACGGATAGGGCAAAGGCCGTACAACTTAGGTACCTTGGGAAGAAAGGCAAAGCTCACATCTATCCTAAAGTGGCCGATGACTCTACAAGAGGAAGAGGCTTTAGGATATGACCGTTGAAGGATAAGGTTCGGACGCGGCTTAAGCTGTTGCTAGCTGTAAAGGCAAAAGGAGCATCTAGGCAGAGATGCCTTTGGCATCAAGCGTGTAAAGCCTCACCTCCGTTCATTCAAATGAAGCGCGCCTCTCCTTGGTTTGACTCCACATGCTTAGTCTTTAGGATTTGCTTTCACTATTACAAAACCCTTGTATGCTGATCCATATAAATATGTAATCTCTCCATAATAATAAATCAAGCAAGTTATGAGTCGCTCTTAGTCTCTCTCAAAGTTTCTCTCTCTAGACTCTTAATCTCATTTCATACTTTAATCTTCTCTAAACTTATTCTAATCTTCTCTAAACACTCAGATTACTCTTAACATCACTAAAAGTGATATGGTATCAGAGCCAGGTTAGTGAGAGCCTGAGTCGTGTGAGATTCTTTGAAGTTTCAAGGTTGAAGCTTTGAAGAAACTCTTGTGTGTTCTTGTGTGTTTGAGAGTTTCTGGGTACTTTTCAAGTTCAAGACTGGTTGTGGTGTGTCATCTGAAGCTGTGTGGGTTGGAGATCGAGGCTGTGATGGTTCTACAAGTCATTCAACTCAAGATAAAGTTTCTGAAGCTTAGAGAGTTCATCATTCAACATGGAGAGTGGGATGAACATGAACATGAAGGTAGCTGTGTGTTTCAAGGGAACCAACTACTTGGTGTGGTCTCGGATGGTGAGAACCACGGTGGGAAGCAAAGGGTTGTGGAAGCATATCACACCCGGAGAAGCTCCAAAACTCATCACCCAAGGAGAGGATGATGGTGAGGCTGCAAGCAACGCGGCTGAGAAGTGGCATCAAGAGGACATGCTGGTGATGTCAGTGCTTCACGCATCTCTTGAGCCAGCAATCTTAGATGCCTACAGCTACTGTGAGTCTGCTAAGGAGCTGTGGGACACACTGAAGAAGGTGTATGGGAATACATCAAACTTGAGCAGGGTGTTTGAGGTGAAGCAAGCAATCAACAACTTGGTACAAGAGGATATGGAGTTCACTAAGCATCTTGGGAGGTTCAGATCACTGTGGTCCGAGATGGAGATGTTAAGGCCAAGCACTACTGATGCAGATGAGCTCAACAAGAGAAGAGAGCAAGACAAGGTCTTTGGCTTACTTCTCACTCTTAACCCGGCGTATAATGGTCTCATCCAGCACCTGCTTAGAGAAGACACTCTACCTGATCTTGAGGATGTGTGTGCGCGGATTCAGAAGGAGCAAGGCTCCATTGGGTTGTTTGCAAAGAAAGGAGACCTTTCCCTTGCAAGCCAAGCAACTCAAGAGGAAGGTAGTGAAGCTCCACAAGCAAACAAGGCTGCGGCTGCGCATGGGAAGTTTGAGGAGAGGAGGTTCAATGGGAACTGTGATCACTGCAAGAAGCATGGCCACAAGAAGAGTCAATGCTGGATCCTTCACCCACACCTCAAGCCGGCAAAATTCATGAAGGATCGCGAGGCAAGGGCTAATGCATCAGATGGAACGAGTGGAGCTGGTACAAGCAAAGGAAAGGAGATAGAGGGGCGTGAAGGAGGTGATGGGAAGTCCCTTGTAGCCTACACTGGAGCACCAGGCAACCGTGGGAACAATGATCAGGAGTATCTAAGGAGAGCTGATCTTGACGCCCTCATCAAGCTATTCAAGGAGAATGGTAACACCTTTGGGTATTCTTTTGGTGCTAGGGCTATAGAGAACCATAAGGATCTAACTAGAACTGATAGGATGCATGAGAGCTTGATAGACATGGTAAATCAATCTAGGATTGCAAACCTTGCTAGAAATGATCTTACATTCAAACCATCTAGTATCCTTGCGCATATGGCTAGTAATCACAACATTAAGCCATTAGTAGTTGACTCTGGTGCCTCTCATCACATGATAAGTGATACTAGCTTGATTAAGAACATTGTACCAATGAATGGAAATGTGATGATAGCTAATGGAGATAAAATACCAATTAGAGGCATAGGAAGTCTCAAACTGTTTAACAAGGAAACTAAAGCCTTCTACATGCCTGAATTCACTTCAAATTTGCTATCTGTTAAGAAGTGTGCTACTGATCTACAATGCAATGTTATATTCAGTCCTAATGATGTGAAGTTTCAGGATATTAAAAGCAGCAAGATGATTGGAAAGGGAGTAACTAAAGGAGAACTATATTTGCTTGAAGACCTTGCTCCTGTTTCTAGTTATAGCTGCTCGTTTACTTCTGTTTCTGGTTCTAGTTTAAGTAAAAATGCATTGTGGCATGCTAGATTAGGACACCCTCATAATAAGGCTTTAAAACTGATGTTGCCAGGTGTTTCCTTTGAGAATAATGAGTGTGAAGCTTGCATTTTAGGCAAGCATTGTAGAAGTGTCTTTACCAAGTCTACTACTGTTTATGAAAAGTGTTTTGATCTTATTCATTCTGATGTTTGGACTGCACCTTGCTTATCTAGAGAAAACCATAAGTATTATGTAACTTTCATTGATGAAAAATCCAAATACACCTGGTTAACCTTAATTCCAACCAAAGATAGGGTACTTGATGCATTTAAAAACTTTCAAGCCTATGTAACTAACCATTACAATGCCAAGATAAAGATTTTCAGGTCAGATAATGGAGGAGATTACACGGGACAAGCATTCAAGCTACACCTATCTCAGCATGGAATCCTTCATCAAACAAGCTGTCCCTATACACCACAACAGAATGGTGTGGCTGAAAGGAAGAACAGGCACTTGATGGAAGTAGCCAGGTCCATGATGTTTCAATCCAATGTGCCTAAGAAGTTTTGGAGTGATGCAGTTGCTACGGCTTGTTATCTCATCAACAGGACACCAACTCTGATCCTTCAAGGACAATCACCATTTGAGGTACTGAATCAGTACAAGCCTTCACTAGAGCATATCAAGATCTTTGGGTGTTTGTGTTTTGTGATGGTGCCTGGAGAGATAAGAAACAAGCTAGAAGCTAAGAGTTCAAAGGCAATGTTCATTGGATACTCATCAAGTCAGAAAGGATACAAGTGTTATGATCCTAACACAAGGAGAGTGTTAGTATCTAGAGAAGTGAAGTTTGTTGAAGAAAAAGGATATTATGAGGAACAGATTCAAGAAGATTTGAAGGATCTTACATCTGATAGAGCTGAAACCTTGAGGATTATCCTAGAAGGGCTTGGAATCAACATGAATCAAGGACATCAGGGGGGGAGAAGTACTACTCCAGCACCGGATCATCAGACTTCCAACCTTGAGCATGAGGGGGGAATGAAACAAGAACTCCAAACCGTGGAGAGACAAGTAGAGAAGAGAGTTCTGGCTCTCATGATCAAGCTGTGGAATCAAATGATCAACAAGAAGAAGCTGAAGACAGTCAGCTAAGGGAAGAAGGAGCTGAAGCAAGTCAGCTAGGAGAAGAAAGATCTGAAACAAGTGTGTTGCCACAAGAAGAAGAACAAGAGATGGCGCAAGAAGGGCCAATGTTGAGAAGAAGTACAAGGCCGAGAAGGGATCCTTCCAGTTGGGTAAACACAAGAGTGTACTACAATGCCCAAGCTGTGGAGCATCCTACTCAGGCCGTGTGTTCTTTTGCTCAATATCCAGAAGCACATTGCGCATTCATGGTAAACTTGGATGAAAATCACATTCCAAGAAGCTATGAAGAGGCAATGGAGGATAAGGAGTGGAAGGAATCAGTAGGAGCTGAGGCAGGAGCTATGATAAAGAATGATACATGGTATGAGAGTGAACTACCAAAAGGAAGAAGGCTGTGTCTAGTAGATGGATCTTTACAATCAAGTACAAGGCTGATGGGTCGATTGAGAGGAAAAGACTAGACTAGTAGCAAGAGGGTTCACTCAGACATATGGAGAGGATTACATTGAGACATTTGCACCAGTAGCCAAGCTACACACCATTAGGATTGTTTTAAGCTTGGCTGTGAACCTTGGATGGGGATTGTGGCAAATGGATGTAAAGAATGCATTTCTACAAGGAGAGCTTGAGGATGAAGTCTATATGTATCCTCCACCAGGTCTGGAACATCTAGTGAAGAGAGGGAATGTACTGAGGCTAAATAAAGCCATTTATGGGTTGAAGCAATCACCAAGAGCTTGGTATAACAAGTTGAGCACAACTCTGAATGGCCGAGGCTTCAAGAAGTCAGAATTGGATCACACTCTCTTTACACTCACGACACCCTCAGGTATGGTTGCTCTCCTTGTGTATGTGGATGATATCATTATCACTGGGAGTGATAAGGAAGGTATCAAAGCAACCAAGGAGTTTCTAAAATCTATGTTTGAAATCAAAGACTTGGGAGAATGAAATACTTCCTTGGAATTGAGATTTGTAGATCCAAGGAAGGTTTGTTCATGTCCCAAAGGAAGTATACACTTGATCTTTTGAAAGGTGCAGGTGCTTATGGAGGCAAGACAGCAAGGATGCCAATGGAGGATGGCTACAAAGTACCAAGAGAGGGGGAGATTGAAGACAGCAAGCCATTTCATGATCCTAAACTCTATAGAACACTTGTTGGCAAATTGATTTACCTTACCATCACAAGGCCTGATATATGTTTTGCTGTGAATCAGGTGAGCCAACACATGCAACTTCCCAAGGAACATCACTGGCGCATGGTGGAGAGGCTGTTGATGTATCTGAATGGCTCGCCGGATCAAGGAGTATGGATGGGGTGCAATGAAAGCACAGAAGTGGTGGGCTATTGTGATGCTGATTGGGCTGGTGATAGAGCAGACAGGAGATCAACCACAGGCTATTGCACATTCATTGGAGGCAACTTGGTGACTTGGAAGAGCAAGAAGCAGAAGGTGGTGTCTTGCTCAAGTGCAGAAGCTGAGTATAGAGCTATGCTGAAGCTCACCAACGAGCTAGTATGGATCAAAGGCATCTTGAAGCATTTGGAGATTGATCAAGCCACGCCAATGACCATGCATTGTGACAACCAGGCCGCCATCCACATTGCCTCTAACTCGGTGTTCCATGAGAGAACCAAGCACATTGAAGTTGATTGTCACAAGGTGAGGCAGATGATCATCTTAGGAGTCATCTTGCCATGCTACACAAAGAGTGAAGATCAGTTAGCGGATGTGTTCACCAAGGCTGCAAGACAGAAGACAATGGAGTCCATTCACATCAGGTTGGGCCTCATTGATCTTGGGAAGAGAAGGAGCTAATCCCCTTAGCTGCAAGGTCTTTAGTCTTTTTCCCTCATCAAAGTTTTATCCCATTGGGTTTTCTTTGGTGAGGTTTTTAATGAGGAAGATCTTGTGGCTTTCCAAGCTTAGGCTTTCACAAAGCTAAGCTTGAGGGGGAATGTTAAGTTATGGAGATGATTAAGTGAAAGGATCAAGGGTTTACATGAGAAGAGAGATCAAAGGAAGAAATGGAGTAGTTGTGTGAAGTTAAGGAGAAGTGTACGGATAGGGCAAAGGCCGTACAACTTAGGTACCTTGGGAAGAAAGGCAAAGCTCACATCTATCCTAAAGTGGCCGATGACTCTACAAGAGGAAGAGGCTTTAGGATATGACCGTTGAAGGATAAGGTTGGGACGCGGCTTAAGCTGTTGCTAGCTGTAAAGGCAAAAGGAGCATCTAGGCAAAGATGCCTTTGGCATCAAGCGTGTAAAGCCTCACCTCCGTTCATTCAAATGAAGCGCGCCTCTCCTTGGTTTGACTCCACATGCTTAGTCTTTAGGATTTGCTTTCACTATTACAAAACCCTTGTATGCTGATCCATATAAATATGTAATCTCTCCATAATAATAAATCAAGCAAGTTATGAGTCTCTCTTAGTCTCTCTCAAAGTTTCTCTCTCTAGACTCTTAATCTCATTTCATATATTAATCTTCTCTAAACTTATTCTAATCTTCTCTAAACACTCAGATTACTCTTAACATCACTAAAAGTGATAATAATATCCTCTCTCTTCAACAAACTTCACATCCCTTGATACCAGCACCCTTCTTGTGTCTGGATTATAACACTTGTATCCCTTTTGAGTTGTAGAGTAGCCAATAAACATTGCCTTAGTACTCCTAGCTTCAAGCTTGTTTCTCAACTCCCCGGGTATCAAAACATAACATAAACACCCAAAGACCCTTATATGTTCTAATGAGGGTTTATGTTTGTTGAGAACCTCAAATGGTAACTGCCCTTTCAGGATCAGTGTGGGAGTCCTGTTGATTAGATAGCAGGCCGTGGCTACTGCATCACTCCAAAACTTCTTAGGTACATTAGCTTGGAACATCATTGATCTTGCAACTTCCAAAAGGTGCCTATTCTTCCTCTCAGCCATACCATTCTGTTGTGGAGTGTAGGGACAGCTTGTTTGATGAAGAATTCCATACTGAGATAAGTGTTGCTTGAAAGCTTGTCCAATGTATTCTCCTCCATTATCTGACCAGAAAATCTTAATCTTGGCTTGATAATGGTTAGTTACATAGGATTGAAAATTTTTAAATGCATCAAGCACCCTATCTTTAGTTGGAATTAAGGTTAACCAGGTGTATTTAGATTTTTCATCAATGAATGAGACATAATACTTATGATTCTCTCTAGATAAACAAGGAGCAGTCCATACATCAGAGTGAACAAGATCAAAGCAATTCTCATAAACAGTAGAAGAGTTTGGAAAAACAGTTCTACAATGCTTGCCTAAAATGCAAGCTTCACAATCATTGTTTTCAAAAGAAACACCTGGCAACATCAGTTTTAAAGCCTTATTATGAGGGTGTCCTAGTCTAGCATGCCACAATGCATTCTTATTTAAACTAGGAACAGAAGCAGTAGTAAAAGAGCAGCTAATGTCAGAAACAGGAGCAAGATCTTCAAGCAAATATAAGTCTCCTTTTGTTACTCCTTTTCCAATCACTTTGCTGCTTTCAATATCCTGAAACTTCACATCATTGGGACTAAATATGACATTGCATTGCAAGTCAGTTGCACATTTCTTGACAGATAATAAGTTTGAAGTAAAGTCAGGCATATAGAAAGCTTTTGAGTCTTTACTAAACAGTTTAAGTGTTCCTATTCCTTTAATTGGAACCTTATCACCATTTGCAATCATCACATGACCCTTAGTGGGCACAATGTTCTTAATTAACTTAGTATCACTAATCATGTGATGTGATGCACCTGAATCTACAATAAGAGGTCTAGTTGATTGATTACTAGCAAGGTGAGCGAGTATACTAGATGGCTTATATGCATTGTAGTTATTTGCATTTCTTATAGACCTAGCTATACTATCAGTTCTAGTGATGCAATCTAAGTCTCCTACAGTCCTAGCAATCATGGAAGCACCATAAGAATTGTTGAACTGAAGAGAAGATAGAAGGTGTTGGATGAGTTTGGGAGAAGGTGGCCGATGGTACAAAGATAGGGCAAGACCTTCAGGAGTGTCCCTTGGTATCCAGAAGTGATCTGATGGTTGTGCAAAGATAGGGCCAAGTCTAGGAGGGACTTAGAAGCATAGTTGAGGAGAATGGTCGAGTGTGCAAACTTAGGGCGAGGCCGTACGGAACGTACGGACCTGACTGATCCGGAAGTTCATGACTCGACCATCTGAGCCTATTTGGAGTTGGTGCAAAAATAGGGCAAAGGATAGCTCTTAAGAGAAGAAGACAAAAGAGGCTCTTAAGAGAAGAAGACAAAGGAAGAAGCTAGCGCCAAGACAGGCTGTCTATGAGCTGTGTGAGCTGTAAAGAAGAAGCTATAGTGACCTTGTATCTGAACAGATACAAGGGCAGGTTCATGGGAGCCTTTAGCCAGCCAATAAGGAGCCAGCCTTCCCTTTGACCAGATTTGAATTAACCAACCAGGCACCAAAGAGAGTTTAACCAATCAGATGAGGCTATAATGACCAGATCAACTCTCCATCTCGTCCCTCCATCCTTCTAGTCTTTTATGAGCCTTTAGATGTAGGTTTTAAGTTTATGGAATGTAAAGAGCATATATAAGCTCATATGTTAGGAAATGTATCTCTTAAGTGAGTAAAGGGGGAAACCCTTTTCCTTCATGTTCTATGAAAGTCTGTTCTTGATACTAAGTCTCTAATCTATTCTCTAAGTCTCTCAGTCTCTTTAATCTCGTTACCTAGTCTCTTTCATACTCTAAATCTCTCCCCATACTCATAAGTCTCAAATCTGTTCACATAAACTCTCCTAAACACTTTCTCACACACACCTTGAGTAAATCCTTATAAAATCTCATGGTATCAGAGCCAGGTTCATCAGAACCTGGTATCTAACTTCCTCAAAGCTCAAGCCCACTTCCATGGCTGTTTGAAGAAAAGAAGAAGCTCTTTGGTCCAGCCAACGTTTGTTCATCTTCAGGAGGAAGATAAACACATCCGAGGTGCCTAAGAAGCTGTATGTGCTCTATTCTGACTTATCAAGCTCGACCTGAAGAAAGGAGACCCTGAAGAACAAAGCCTTGAAGCGGTTTGACAACACTCTTCAAGAGCTAGATCCGTGAGTCTTAGTGGTGGTTCAAGAAGAAAGGTGGCAGCTTTCTACTTGGTACTGGTTTTGGCGACTTGAAAGGGAGGAAAGGAGGTGTCTCAGCCATGGTGGGTTCAAGAGGATGGTTCATGGAAGAAGAAGAGGTGTGATACTATACACTTTTGTGTATTAGAGTGTGTTTAAGAACAATCAGATTGTTTTGTGTAAGATTAAAGAGATTAAGAGACTAAGCAGAGAGAGAATAGAGAGAATACTCAAAACTCCATTAATTGATTTAATGTCTCAGATACAAGTTATATATGAAGAGATAAGGCTGGTACAAAGGGGATTTCGAAATGGGACTCAAAGCATGTGAGGTCAAAGCTAGATGGATGGTTGAGAGGCTTCACATGCTTGGACAGGCTGTAAAGTAGCTTTTCCTTTCCAGCTATGACCAGACCTTATCCAAACTGATCCTTTCTTATCCAGACTGCTCCTTGGCGTGATATACTCTCCAAAGTGTTGCAAGGTAACTTTCCAAGCCTTTAACTTAGTTACCACAGTAAAAACTAAAGTTACTGTGGTAAATCCCCAAAGTTACTGACTGCTTCAATACTCTTCCTTTATCAATGTATCCACTCTTTATCTCCTCTTCTCAACACTCCCCCTCAAGCTTGACCATGTAGAACAAGTGAAGCTTGGAAACCATGAAGAGCTCCCTCATTAAAAACCTCACCAAGGAAAACCCATTGGGATAAAACCTTGATGAGGGAAAAAGAGTGGAGACTCCATGGTTAAGGGGCTCAGCTCCTTGGAGTAAGATCAATGAGTCCAAGCCTTGATAGTATGGACTCCATTGTCTTTAATCTCGCTGCCTTAGTAAACACATCTGCAAGCTGATCTTCACTTCTTGTATAACATGGCAGTATCACTCCTAAGATAATCATCTGCCTCACCTTATGACAATCCACCTCTATGTGCTTTGTTCTCTCATGAAACACTGAGTTGGAGGCAATGTGGATAGCTGCTTGATTGTCACAATGCATAGTCATAGGAGTACTCTGCTCAATCTCTAGATGCTTCAAGATCCCCTTGATCCACACCAACTCGTTTGTCAGCTTCAACATGGCTCTATATTCAGCTTCAGCACTTGAACATGAGATAACCTTCTGCTTCTTACTCTTCCAAGTAACCAAGTTCCCTCCAATGAATGTACAATACCCAGTAGTTGATCTCCTGTCAACTCTATCTCCTGCCCAATCAGCATCACAATACCCAACCACTTCTGTACTGCCATTACAGCCCATCCAAACTCCTTGTCCAGCTGTCCCACTTAGATACCTCAGTATCCTATCAACCATCTTCCAATGAGGGACCTTTGGTGCCTGCATATGTTGACTCACTTGATTCACCGCAAAGCATATATCTGGCCTGGTAATAGTCAAGTAGATCAGCTTGCCAACCATCTTCCTGTATAGCTTAGGATCCTCAAACAGCTGCTTCGCTTCCACCTCCCCCTCACGCAGAACTTTATATCCTTCCTCGAGGGGTGTCTTGGCTATCTTTCCTCCAAGCACATCAGCCTCCTTCAGCATATCCATAGTATACTTCATTTGAGACATAAACAAACTTTGATCTGCAAATCTCAATGCCCAAAAAATACTTCATCTCTCCCAAATCCTTGATGTCAAACACAGATTTGAGAAACTCCTTAGTAGCTTGAATCCCTGCCTTATCACTCCTTGTGATAATCAAATCATCCACATACACTAGAATCACAATAATCCCTGAAGGTCCTGTCAAGGTGAAGAGAGTGTGATCTAATTCAGACTTCCTAAAGCCTCTCCCATTGAGTGTTGTACTCAGCTTTCTGTACCAAGCTCTAGGTGATTGTTTCAGCCCATATATTGCCTTCTTCAACCTTAAAACATTCCCTGGCTTTACTAGATGCTCAAGACCAGGAGGCGGATGCATGTATACTTCATCTTCAAGTTCACCTTGCAGGAAAGCATTCTTCACATCCATTTGCCACAAATCCCACTCCAAGTTTGTTGCAATGGACAACACAATCCGAACTGTGTGCAGCTTAGCTACTGGTGCAAATGTATCAATGTAATCCTCTCCATAGGTCTGTGTAAATCCTCTTGCAACCAATCTAGTCTTCTTCCTATCAATCTGTCCATTTGCTAGATACTTGATTGTGAAGATCCATCTACTAGATACAGCCTTCTTTCCCTTGGGCAGCTCACTCTCATACCATGTATCATTTTTGATCATAGCACCTGCTTCAGCTCCCACTGATTCTTTCCATTCCTTGTCTAACATAGCTTCTTCATAAGTCCTTGGTACATAACTCTCATCCAGACTAATCATAAAGGCATAATGCTCCTCTGGAAACTCAGCAAAGGAACACACGGCTTGAGAAGGATGCTCCACAGCCTGGGCATTGTAGTACACTCTCGTGTTTACCCAGTTGGAAGGATCCCTCTTTATCCTTGTGCTCCTTCTCAAAGCTTGCACCTGATCTTCACTTTGCACACTAGCCGGCTCCACTTGCTCTTCTTCTGAACTGGCCGGTCCGACTTGTTCTTCTCCACTAGACTGAACCTCTTCTTCACTAGACTGAACCTCATCCACTTCTCCACTAGACTGAACATTGTTCTCAACTTCTTGTGATGTATCTTGATCATGAAGACCTGAATCCTCTTGGTTTTGCTCTTGCTCACCGGATTCAGTTCCATTCCCCCTCTCATGATCAAGAGGAGTTGTTCTTCCTGCTCCACCAGTCTGATTTGAAGGCTCTCTCCTTCCGGGTTCCTGATCCTGGGATAACCCTATCCCAAGCTTCTCCAACAATACTCTCAGTATTGTTGCCTTATCAGATGGAGCTTGAGACAAATCCTTCAGATTTTCCCACTCCTTTTCTTCATAATAACCTTTTGTTTCAACAAACTTCACTTCTCTAGATACCATCACTCTCCTTGCTTCAGGATCATAGCACTTGTACCCTTTCTGAGTGATAGAGTAACCAATGAACATAGCCTTAGTACTCTTTGCCTCCAGCTTGTTTCTTTGCTCTCCTGGAACCATGACATAGCACACACACCCAAAGACCCGTAGGTGATCAATGACAGGTTTGCTCTTATTCAACACTTCAAATGGAGACAGATTCTTCAATATCTTGGTTGGAACCCGGTTGATGAGATAGCAAGCAGTCTGCACAGCATCACTCCAAAAGCGTTTTGGGACATTTGCATGAAACATCATTGATCTAGCAACCTCCATCAAGTGCCTGTTCTTCCTCTAAGCTACCCCATTCTGCTGTGGTGTATAAGGGCAGCTAGTCTGATGCACAATCCCATGCTTGGCTAGATGACTCTTGAAGGGATTGCTGATGTATTCACCTCCATTATCTGATCTCAGTACCTTCACAGTAGCATTGTATTGATTAGATACATATGCTTGGAAGTTCATAAATGCTTCTAGCACCCTATCTTTAGATGGAAGCAATGTAAGCCAAGTATACTTAGACTTCTCATCAATGAATGTCACAAAGTACTTCTGGCTATCTCTAGACAAACAAGGAGCAGTCCACACATCTGAATGAACTAGATCAAAGCAATGCTCATAAGTAGTTTATGATGTTGGAAAAACAGTCCTACAATGCTTTCCTAATATGCATGCTTCACACTCCAAGTGATTAAATGACATATTAGGAATTATCAATTCAATAGCATGAGCATGAGGATGACCCAACTTAGCATGCCAAGTAATACTATCAATTTTTTCATAAGTACTACTCAAACACATAGAATCCAAGGGTTTAGAAATCTTAGCCAATTGGAGCTGGTATAGACTATTCTTGCTGTCTCCTCTCCCAATGACCCTTCCAGTCTTCAAATCTTGAAACTCAACATCATCTGGCCTGAATACTACTTGACAGCCAAGATCAATCGTGGCTTTCCTCACAGATAGTAGATTTGAAGCAAACTGTGGCATGTAGAAGGCATCTGAGTCTTTATCAAATAGCTTGAGCTTTCCAACTCCTTCTATTGGAATCCTATCACCATTAGCTATCATCACACCCCCAGTGGCTTTCTTTACATCACTCATTAAGCTTCTGTCACTAATCATGTGATGACTTGCTCCAAAATCAACAATGATGGGTTTGTTGGATGTGGATGCTTTGGCAGGAGCACCTTGTCTCCGGGTCGTAGCCAAAGCATACACATACTTGACAAACTCATCCCATTCTTCCTTTGTGACACGCTCATTTGCTCCTTTGGTCTCTAGCTTCCTCATAACCCCACTGCTCTCTACAGATTCTCCCATGTAAGCTGAGTAGAAACACTCTCCTACTTGCATACTCTTCTTGATATCCTTCCTCCATAATCTGCTCATCATAACCCACATCTTAGAAAGCTTTCTCAACTTTCCCTTCTTGCAACTTGTACCTTTCTTCCATCTACCTGGCTTCTTGTTTATCTCCCACACATCACAAATGTGTTCAACCAGCTCACATATCTCTCCCATAAGAAAGCTAAAGATCACATCTTGCTTCCTCCTTCCTGTATGAGTTTTTACCATACCCAACTCTGATTCTACTTCTCTCAGCCTCCCCACAAGCTGATACAACTCATCCTTCTCTTGTCTTAGACTATAGATCACGCCCTTGGCTTCATGAACCTCCAACCTTGCTGTCTGACCTTCTTCAGCAGCTACCACCTCCTTTAAAGGTTCTACCTTTACTTGAATCTCCTTCAAACTTGCTGTCTGATCTTTCTCAGCAGCTCTCACCTTCAAAGGCTCTTCCTTTACATGATTACTCCAAATCCCACAGCTTTCCAAAGCTGTCTCTACCCAATCTGACCAGATCCACTTGTTTTCTCTCCCTTTCTTCACTTGATAACTTGATCTTGTCTTCATCTCTCTGCTCACGTTTGACTCCATCAGATGTCCTCAATAAAACCCAGCAAATGAAGAACAGAGCTCAAAACCTCCAAGAACACTCAAGAACATCAAGAACAGCTCAAGAACACAAAACCAGATTTTTAAGAACATGAATAACACACTTCCACCCTTTTAGTAACCTGGCTCTGATACCATATACACTTTTGTGTATTAGAGTGTGTTTAAGAACAATCAGATTGTTTTGTGTAAGATTAAAGAGATTAAGAGACTAAGTAGAGAGAGAATAGAGAGAATACTCAAAACTCCATTAATTGATTTAATGTCTCAGATACAAGTTATATATGAAGAGATAAGGCTGGTACAAAGGGGATTTCGAAATGGGATTCAAAGCATGTGAGGTCAAAGCTAGATGGATGGTTGAGAGGCTACACATGCTTGGACAGGCTGTAAAGTAGCTTTTCCTTTCCAGCTATGACCAGACCTTATCCAAACTGATCCTTTCTTATCCAGACTGCTCCTTGGCGTGATATACTCTCCAAAGTGTTGCAAGGTAACTTTCCAAGCCTTTAACTTAGTTACCACAGTAAAAACTAAAGTTACTGTGGTAAATCCCCAAAGTTACTGACTGCTTCAATACTCTTCCTTTATCAATGTATCCACTCTTTATCTCCTCTTCTCAACAGATACAACACCAGGAGCTCAACATCTGGCCATGAACCTGTAACGCCCCGACCCGCCCACGGCTAATGGGCCACCCACGCCCGCTCTCTCGGCCCGTGGGCCCCATCCCGTCTGACGGTCGGTCCGTTAATTTTTCCAAAGGCCCGAAATTATTGTTTACTGACCCTGCAATCACCACCCGACCTTTTCCCGTGCTTTGGCCTCACTCACACGCTATCGCGAATCACTTCCCGATAGGTCACCCATCCTTCCACTACTCCAGCTCAAGCACGCTTAACTCTGGAGTTCTTTCAGGATGTGTTCCGGAAAAGGTAAGTCAACTTTGGTGACATAGGTAGCCAAATCAATTCTCTTAAGCCTTTTTCACATATCACAACTCGGGATGTTACAATTCACCCCCTCTCAAAGAACGCAACGTCCTCGTTGCGCCCCCGACAGGTCTCAAGACGCCTCTCAGGTCGGAACTGAGATGGCTAACCAGCTCTGATACCACTTGTAACGCCCCGACCCGCCCACGGCTAATGGGCCACCCACGCCCGCTCTCTCGGCCCGTGGGCCCCATCCCGTCTGACGGTCGGTCCGTTAATTTTTCCAAAGGCCCGAAATTATTGTTTACTGACCCTGCAATCACCACCCGACCTTTTCCCGTGCTTTGGCCTCACTCACACGCTATCGCGAATCACTTCCCGATAGGTCACCCATCCTTCCACTACTCCAGCTCAAGCACGCTTAACTCTGGAGTTCTTTCAGGATGTGTTCCGGAAAAGGTAAGTCAACTTTGGTGACATAGGTAGCCAAATCAATTCTCTTAAGCCTTTTTCACATATCACAACTCGGGATGTTACAGAACCATGGAGATTCAAGGAACTAGCAAAAGTTTTTTGGCTGTAAGCTGAATCTCTTTCCCTCTTTATTAAAAGCTTGAGTATAGAAATGTTGAGGTGGTGTGGTGATTGATGTGCTGTGTATATGCCAGGATGCTTTAAAGGCTTGTTTAGTGCTTTGAAGAATAAAATGATTGCTCTACTTCGGTCATGAGTTTGCTAAGACATTGAAACTTATTATTTGAATCCTGTGCTCATGAACTGAAATTGATTGAATTAATGCTGAGAACTGTGTAATCCCGGATCTAATGATGCTTGCCAGGAAGTTAGTAGACGTCTAAACCTGCTTGTGTTTCATGAAATGAATCCGCTGGCTGTCTTACATTGAAGCATTAGATTCATGTCTAAGTGCTGAGTAAAGAAGCCCTTAAGAGTGCCTAAGTAACTTGTCTTGAATCTGTTAGGATCTTGCTTGTTCTTAGAGAGTTAGCTTGCAAAGAATAGAACTTGATAATGCCTTGTGTCTATCTGTTGCATTGCTTGTGATAGTAGGAATCAAACTTGATAATATATTAATCAAGATTTGACATCAATACTATTGAAAATGGTTAAATGCTTAATGACAGTTCTAAATAAACTTGTCTTGTTAGGATGATAGATTATATTATCTAATCATGCTTGCTTTCATGAGTTAGAGACTGATTAGGATTAATGCATACTGCCTTGTTGCTGCCTTGTATTATTGCATTTAGATTAAAATCTAAGTTGCATATTAAGGAGTGTTTAAAATTTCCTAAATACTTTGACTTGAATCTGATAAGGTCTTGCTTAGTATTTAGAGAATGGTTGGTTGAATAGATAAGAACTTGACATTGTTTTGATTCTATCTAATGTTATAAAGCTTGAGACATTGGTGATCAAACTTGATGAAGTCAAGGATTGATCCCAATGCAATTGTGTCTTATCTTGGCTAGAGTTTGAGTGATGTTTCAGGTTCACAAAAGGTGTTCCTAGTTCATCATCAAATCCGAGTTGAAAGAGAAAGAATGATGCCCATTGTGTGTACAAAGGAGAGGTGTTACAAGAAGGGAGAAGCACATATGGTTGTAAAACTCACTGGTGTTCTTCTTCTTAACATTGCAAGTATCAGAAGAAGAAGCCAACCGGGTCTAGGCAGTGGCATGCCTATTCAAGAGGGTGCTCAAACTAAGACATAGCACTCTTGGCTGTGTGAAGAAGAAGGCTACTCTATCAAGGCGGCTTCTATTGTGAGGTGATTGGAGAAGTAGCTGAAGCATCCACAAGCATTCCATCATGGTGGTGAATTCAGAAGGGTAATTGCAATAAGAGAAGAAGAAGAAGGAAGGATTCAAGTGGTAACTTTGAGAACCACTCCTCATCATCTTAACCAAGGGAGTAAACCGAATCTCATCTATCTTAATATGTCTTGATAGGTTTATCTCCTGATTATACTATGTGCTTTCCCTAATTCCATTAAGAGTTTATAGCTTCTAGTAGAATGTCTAGGCTAATTGCACTGAAATTGTTTTGCTGCTGCATTGTCTTATTGATAGTAAGTAATGTCTAGAGTCCCAGAATCTCATGGTCTGTTTATTGCATTGTCTTGAGGGTTGTCATAGCCTGAATCATCATGAATGTGTTGTAGAATTGAGTAGAATGTCTCTGCTGCTTGTATCATGATTGATAAGTTATTTTGCATACATAAGCATATCTCATACTGTCTAAGTTCAATCCTATTGTTATCTGATGCTATTGCCTTTGTTTAATCCATCAATGAAAGTCTTGCATCAATTAGAAACTGTCTAAGTTGTTTGCATCATTGGTTTTGATTGAAACTGTTGTGCATAGCCTTAATATTGCTCATGGATTGAACCTGTTGCATTCATATAGCTAAAGCTTTAAGATTGTGCATTCATGTAGTAATGCATTTAAAAATGAACCTAAATTACAAATGTACTGATGTAAGCTTGCATGGCATTTAGAGAACTTAAAATTAAAACTTGCATTGTCATTATTAGAGATTGAAATCTGCTTGTCTTGACTCAGTCCAGTTCTGAGTGTTGCTATGCCATAGTTAAATCCATTAGTGATGTCTTATAAGCATTTAGAAGTATGTCTAAGCTATTTGAATCATTGCCTTTGATAAAATTAGTGAGCATGAATTGAGTCACTCTTGTCGCCTTGATTGCATAAGTATCATCTAGGCTTGTGCTTCATTTGGGTTGAATCTATTTCATTCATATAGTTAGTAGGTAACCTAATGCATTCATCTATTGTTGCATTTAAAAAAACTGAATTGATTGTCTTTGCTTGATTGTCTTGATTGTCTAGCTTGTTTCAAGTATCATATATTATTGTGACATTGGTGATCAAACAGGATGGATAATCTTGGTTTTATCCCAATGGGATAATCTGATCTTGCATTGAGTTGTGGTGGTGTTAGGTACACAAGGAATGTGATACATGTAACTCGCCAACAACCAAGAATGTAAAGACAAAGGTCTTGTGCCATTGCATATCATCACTAGGACATGTCAGTCCATAATCTACAGGAAGTGTAGTGTGATTGAGTATGCAATGAGAGATAGCCATTGCATAATACCATTGGACATATCTAGTCCTTAGTCTACAGGAAGTGTAGCATGGGTCATTATGCAATGAGAGGTGTGTCTTGTGAGACTCTCTATGGTGATTAAAACACCCTAATTTCGGGTTAAGGAAGAGAGAAAACTCACAAGAAGAAAGCTATCATGAAAGATGATAGGTATTAGACCATGGAGATGCATAGAATCATCACAAGCTTAGCCCTTCTAGTCTTGGTTCTAAGCTTGAGGGGGAGTCTTAATGCATATGATCCATGGTCAGTAACAAGTCTTTGCAAAGGCTTCTACAAGGATCATCAACCGGACCAAGTCAGTGGCATGTCTAGGCAAGAGGATGTTCAGAGCAGCCTTGGCAAGTGAGGAAGAAGGCTCTCCATCAATGCGGCTTCAATGAGAGGTGATTGAGGAGAAGCTGATCGATCCGTTCTGCCTTTCCAAGAAGTTGATGATGCCATGAATATGGTGCATTGAGAGAGTTTGGAAACTCACAAAAACACAAGGGAAGTTCCCTTAGACTTTTAAAACTCTTTTCAATCTTTTTCATTCATCTTATTCATTGCTTGTGCTTGAAAAGATACTTAAGATGATTATGATTGAATTGTGAGATTGTGTGCATCAAGTGTGATGCAGGATATTCATTTTCTTGTTTTTGATAGGTACTGATGCACCTTTGGGATAATGTATCAGGTACCATTGCTTGAGCCTCACTAAAGATGTTCCTGGTCAGTTCCTAGCTTCTCTAAGATGGCTGAGAAGTCTGTTGAGAGGGGGAGATCCAAACCAGTTCTATGAAGAGGGCAAGCCGTGTGTGAAGTGTTGATCAGCCTTACTGGTGTTTTGAAGATGATCTGGTCGTGTCCTAGCTTCTCTAAGATGGCTGTGAAGTCAGTTGAGAGGGGGAGACTTTAAACTGGTTCCATGAAGAGGTGAAGCTGAAGTGTGAAGTGTGCGCAAAGCTGTGTTGAGTTGCTGCACCTATTAGGCCGTGATCCAGAGCTTCTTGTGTCCAACCACACTGGTTCTAAGGCACAAGAGCTCACTGGCCAATCCCTAGGCTTTGGAGAGCTCTACTCTTTTTCCCTTGCAAGGTTTTGTCCCAATGGGTTTTCCTTGTAAGGTTTTTAATGAGGGAGACTCTTCAGAGTTCCAAGCTTGGCTTAGGATCTCCTAAAGTCAAGCTTGAGGGGGAGTGTTGAACTGAAGAGAAGATAGAAGGTGATGGATGAGTTTGGGAGAAGGTGGCCCATGGTACAAAGATAGGGCAAGACCTTCAGGAGTGTCCTTTGGTATCCAGAAGTGATCTGATGGTTGTGCAAAGATAGGGCCAAGTCTAGGAGGGACTTAGAAGCATAGTTGAGGAGAATGGTCGAGTGTGCAAACTTAGGGCGAGGCCGTACGGAACGTACGGACCTGACCGATCCGGAAGTTCATGACTCGACCATCTGAGCCTATTTGGAGTTGGTGCAAAAATAGGGCAAAGGATAGCTCTTAAGAGAAGAAGACAAAAGAGGCTCTTAAGAGAAGAAGACAAAGGAAGAAGCTGGCGCCAAGACAGGCTGTCTATGAGCTGTGTGAGCTGTAAAGAAGAAGCTATAGTGACCTTGTATCTGAACAGATACAAGGGCAGGTTCATGGGAGCTTTTAGCCAGCCAATAAGGAGCCAGCCTTCCCTTTGACCAGATTTGAATTAACCAACCAGGCACCAAAGAGAGTTTAACCAATCAGATGAGGCTATAATGACCAGATCAACTCTCCATCTCGTCCCTCCATCCTTCTAGTCTTTTATGAGCCTTTAGATGTAGGTTTTAAGTTTATGGAATGTAAAGAGCATATATAAGCTCATATGTTAGGAAATGTATCTCTTAAGTGAGTAAAGGGGGAAACCCTTCTCCTTCATGTTCTATGAAAGTCTGTTCTTGATACTAAGTCTCTAATCTATTCTCTAAGTCTCTCAGTCTCTTTAATCTCGTTACCTAGTCTCTTTCATACTCTAAATCTCTCCCCATACTCATAAGTCTCAAATCTGTTCACATAAACTCTCCTAAACACTTTCTCACACACACCTTGAGTAAATCCTTATAAAATCTCAAGAATAAACATAGATGTTACCGTTATCCTTGAACATCTTGATGAGTGCATCAATGTCAGCCTTCCTTATGAAGTCCTGATCATTGTTGCGGCTGCAAGGAGCTCCCATGTACGCCACCAGAGACTTGCCATCACTTGTACCACCTTCTTGAGCCTTGCTAGTACCCAGATCACTTGACCCGTCAGACATGTGAGCTCTAGCTTCCCTTTCCTTCATGAACTTTGCCGGTTTGAGGTGTGGGTGGAGTATCCAACACTGGCTCTTCTTGTGGCCTTGCTTCTTGCAATGATCACAGCTCCCATTGAACCTCCTATCCTCAAACTTCCCATTCGTAGCTCTGTTAGCTTGTGGAGTCTCTCCTTGCTCAGCTTGTGCGGCTTGGTTAGCTAAAGATAACTCCCCCTTCTTCCCAAACAACCCAATTGACCCTTGCTCTTTCTGAATCCGAGAACACACTTCCTCCAAGTCAGGTAGAGTATCATCTCTCAGCATGTGTTGTATCAGCCCACTGTATGCCGGATTCAGTGTCAAAAGCAGTCCAAAGACCTTGTCCTGCTCACGCCTCTTGATTAGCTCACTGGGATCAACCGTGCTTGGCCTCAACATCTCTAGCTCGGACCAGAGTGACCTGAACCTTCCTAGGTGCTTGGTAAACTCCATGTCTTCTTGAGCCAAGTTGTTGATCTCTTGCTTCACCTCAAAGACTCTACTCAGGTTGGATGTGTTTCCATACACCCTCTTTAAGGTATCCCACAACTCCTTTGCCGTCTCACAGTAGCAGTATGCATCCAGAATCGCCGGCTCTAAGGAAGCATGAAGAACTGACATCACCATTATGTCTTCCTGCTCCCACCTCTCAAATGGATCCTTTGCTGTCTCATCCTTGTCTTCTTCTTGAGCAACCGGCTTTGGGGCCGTTCCAGAGGTAATGTGTCCCCACAAGCCTTTGCTTCCAACTGCGGTCTTCACCATCCGTGACCACACTAGGTAGTTGTTCCCCTTGAACACCACCGCGACCTTCATCTTCATCCCACTATCCATCTTGAAGCAGCTAGACGTAAACAGCTTGCTAAATCTTGGACTGAGAGTAGTAATCACACCAACAAGACCAAAGACACAACCGGAGAAGACTTGAAGCTTGAATCTTCACCGCCCAGCTTTTAGCTTTTATCCTTTGTCTTGATACAAACCTCAACAAGAACTCAGATTCTCATGAACCTGGCTCTGATACCATATGACTTTTAGAGTAATGAAGAGTAATCTGAGTGTTTAAGAGAGATTAGAGAAGAACTGAGTGTAGAGAGTAAGATAAGAGATCGAGACTAAGAGTAAGCCATGGAGGCAAAGATAATCAGAACTGTCTAACTTTCATTAATGAGAAGAGTTCACAATATATAGAGAGGTAGCTTAGGCGACTAGGGTTTAGGATAAGCCACTATTACAAAGGATAAGCTTTTGCTTTAATTCAAATGCTCCAATTAGCTCTCCTCTTAAGGATAAGGTTGCTTTAGCTTTTGCCAGCCTTGGACAGGCTGTCATGCGCTCCCCTTCTTCCCATTCAACGGTCTTGATGTCTTTGGTAGCAAGGCAAGACTCCTTCTCATCTCACAGTTACTTAGGTAACTTTGTTTCACCTTTGGCCGAGTTACTCTCTCAACCTGTACGGCCTTGTACGGCTCATGTACGGCCTTGTACGGATGCTTACTTCAGCTTGCATTCACTCTCCCTTAGATCATCCTTTCCTCATCTCCTTAGCTTCTCATATACTGACCTCTTCTTAACATTCAACTAGAACGTATCACAGCTTCAACACCTTCAAGACTACTCGCGTGAAGCTTCAAAGCCGTATTCAAATGAACCTGGATCTGATACCATATGAGATTAAGAGATCCTTAGAGTAATCAGAATAAAAGAAAGAGTTTAAGAAGTGATTAAGAGAAGTTTGTGAAAGATTAAGAGACTAGAGAGCCGTTTAGTGTCTAAGAGAGAATCATTGTGTCTTAAGAGATTTGAGAGACTCAGAACTGCGTAATCCAATCAAACCAGGATGAATCACTTTGTGAGAAGCTTGATTTGGATACATAAAGTGGTGGAGAATCACCAGGAAGTTGAATAAATCTCATAGGAGTTGGCAAGAAGAAGTGATCCCACTTTCAAGTCAGGTTATTCCAGTTTCCCAGTTTGGGAATAGCACAGCTTCTTCGTCGTTCCAATCAAACCAGGATGAATCTATGAGATTAAGAGATCCTTAGAGTAACTAGAATGTAAGTGAGAGTTTAGGTGAAGTTTAGAAAGAGATTATGAAAGATTAAGTAACTTGGGAGCCGTTTAGTGTCTAAGAGAGAACCATGGTGACTAAGAGATTAGAGAGACTCAAACTGCTTAATCTTTATTAGTGTTGATGAGTTACAATATATAGGAGAGCTACTAGGGTTTACAAATCGCAAAGGTAAGGAGAAAGCATGTGAAGTCAAGGTAAAGGATTCAAATCAACCACTAGCAAGCACCACACGCTTATGGCATCTTGGACTAAAGGTGCTTTAGCTTTCCAGCCTATCCCAGCCTGGCAATGCGCGTCCCTTATCCCTTCAACGGTCTGATCCTTCTCCACTTGAGTAACTCTTCCATAGTTACCATTTCACTTGTGCAAGGTAAGTTTTGGTCGAGGCTTGGATGGTACGGGCTGTACGGCTAGTACGGCCTTGTACGGACGTCCGTACCATGCTCTCCCTAAACTCCCTTAAGCTTCCTCATCTCCTTTCCTCTTCAACACCTTAGCTCTTCATACATATACTCAGCTCAACTCAACACTCCCCCTCAAGCTTAGCTTTGTATAAGTCTAAGCTTGGACAGCCATGAGATCTTCCTCATTAAAAACCTCACCAAGGAAAACCCATTGGGACAAAACCTTGATGAGGGAAAAAGAGTAAAGATCTCATAGCTAAGGGGATCAGCTCCTTCTCTTCCCAAGATCAATGAGGCCCAACCTGATGTGAATGGACTCCATTGTCTTCTGTCTTGCAGCCTTGGTGAACACATCCGCCAACTGATCTTCACTCCTTGTGTAGCATGGCAAGATGACTCCTAAGGTGATCATCTGTCTCACCTTGTGACAATCAACTTCAATGTGCTTGGTTCTCTCATGGAACACCGAGTTGGAGGCAATGTGGATGGCGGCTTGGTTGTCACAATGCATGGTCATTGGCGTGGCTTGATCAATCTCCAAGTGCTTCAAGATGCCTTTGATCCACACTAACTCATTGGTGAGCTTCAGCATAGCTCTATACTCAGCTTCTGCACTTGAGCAAGACACTACCTTCTGCTTCTTACTCTTCCAAGTCACCAAGTTGCCTCCAATGAATGTGCAATAGCCTGTGGTTGATCTCCTGTCTGCTCTATCACCAGCCCAATCCGCATCACAGTATCCCACCACTTCAGTGCTTCCATTGCAGCCCATCCATACTCCTTGATCAGGTTAGCCGTTGAGATACATCAAGATCCTCTCCACCATGCACCAGTGATGCTCCTTAGGCACTTGCATGTGTTGACTCACCTGATTCACAGCAAAACAAATGTCAGGTCTAGTTATGGTAAGATAAATCAATTTGCCAACTAGTTTTCTATAGAGTTTAGGATCCTGATAAGGTTTGCTGTCTTCAATCTCCCCCTCTCGTGGGACTTTGTAGCCATCCTCCATAGGCATCCTTGCTGTCTTGCCTCCATAAGCACCTGCACCTTTCAAAAGATCAAGTGTATACTTCCTTTGGGACATGAACAAACCTTCCTTGGATCTACATATCTCAATTCCAAGAAAGTATTTTATTTCTCCCAAGTCTTTAATCTCAAACATGGATTTAAGGAACTCCTTGGTTGCTATGATACCTTCCTTATCACTTCCTGTGATAATGATATCATCAACATACACAAGGAGTGCAATCATACCTGAGGGAGTCGTGAGTGTGAAGAGAGTGTGATCTAGTTCAGACTTCTTGAAGCCTCGGCCATTGAGAGTAGTGCTCAGCTTGTTGTACCAAGCTCTTGGTGATTGCTTCAGCCCATAGATAGCTTTCTTCAACCTCAACACATTCCCTCTCTTCAGTAAGTGTTCAAGGCCTGGAGGTGGATGCATATACACTTCATCCTCAAGTTCACCTTGTAGAAAGGCATTCTTCACATCCATTTGCCATAACCCCCATCCAAGATTCACAGCCAAGCTTAATACAATCCGGATTGTGTGTAGTTTGGCTACTGGTGCAAAGGTTTCTATGTAATCTTCTCCATAAGTTTGAGTGAAACCTCTTGCAACTAGCCTTGACTTCTTCCTCTCAATCTTTCCATCAGCCTTGTACTTGATTGTGAATATCCATCTACTAGTCACAGCCTTCTTCCCTTTTAGTAACTCACTCTCATACCATGTATCATTCTTGATCATAGCTCCTGCCTCAGCTCCAACTGACTCCTTCCATTCTTTATCCATGATTGCTTCTTCATAGCTTCTTGGGATGTAATTCTCATCCAAGTTAACCATGAAGGCACAATGTTCTTCAGGGTATTGAGCAAAGGAACACACAACTTGAGAGGGATGCTCCACAGCTTGGGCATTGTAGTACACTCTCGTGTTTATACACTTTTGTGTATGTAGAGTGATGAATAAATATCAAGAGATGATTAGTGTAGTTTGTATAAGATTTGGAGATTAAGAGAATAAAGAACAAGAGAGAATACTCAAAACTCCATTAATTGATTTAATGTCTCAGATACAAGTTATATATGAAGGGATAAGGCTGATACAAAGGGGATTTCGAAATGGGACTCAAAGCATGTGAAGTCAAGGCTAGCTGGCTGCTGAGAGGCTTCACATGCTTGGACAAGCTGTAAAGTAGCTTTACCTTTTCCAGCGATGACCAGACCTTATCCAAACAGCTCCTTCCTTATCCTGACTCCTCTTGGGCGTGCTTCTCCTCACCAAAGTGATCCAAGGTAACTTCCTAAGCCTTTAACTTAGTTACCACAGTAAAACTAAAGTTACTGTGGTAAATCCCAAAGTTACTGTCTGCCCCAATACTCTTCCTCTATCAATGTATCCACTCCTCATCACCTCATCTCAACACTCCCCCTCAAGCTTGACCATGTGGAACAAGTCAAGCTTGGAAACCATGAAGACCTCCCTCATTAAAAACCTCACCAAAAAAAACCCATTGGGATAAAACTTTGATGAGGGAAAAAGAGTGGAGACTCCATGGTTAAGGGGCTCAGCTCCTGGGAGTAAGATCAATGAGTCCAAGCCTGGATAGTATGGACTCCATTGTCTTCAATCTCGCTGCCTTGGTAAACACATCTGCAAGCTGATCTTCACTTCTTGTATAGCATGGCAGAATCACTCCTAAGATAATCATCTGCCTCAGCTTGTGACAGTCCACCTCTATGTGCTTTGTTCTCTCATGAAACACTGAGTTGGAGGCAATGTGGATAGCTGCTTGATTGTCACAATGCATAGTCATAGGAGTACTCTGCTCAATCTCTAGATGCTTCAAGATCCCCTTGATCCATACCAACTCGTTTGTCAGCTTCAACATGGCTCTATACTCAGCTTCAGCACTTGAACAAGAGATAACCTTCTGCTTCTTACTTTTCCAAGTAACCAAGTTCCCTCCAATGAATGTACAATACCCAGTAGTTGATCTCCTGTTCACTCTATCTCCTACCCAATCAGCATCACAATACCCAACCACTTCTGTGTTGAAATGAGGTGATGCAACTATGTGATATGAAGCTGGAGAAGGTTAGAGGCTTGAGGATGAAGTTAGGGATGTGAGTGTACGGACAGGCCGTACAAGGTTGCCGTACAAGGTAAAGAAGAAGTTACCATGACCGTTTAACCATGAGGGGAGTAAACGGATCATTCTTACCTTCTACCATACTCTACTTGGATCAGACCGTTGAGAGAGCTTGAGGAGCGCATCTAACAGGCGGTGCCAGGCTGTGACAGACTGTCAGCATCCTAGTCAAAGATCCAAGATGCTTCACACGCGGGAAGAAGCTCATTGGGTGCTTTATGATATGCGCTCCTCTCCTGGTTGACTACACATGCTTTAGCTTATCTTTAAACCTTGTAAACCCTAAGCTCTCATACTATATAAGTTGTAACCTTATCAGATTAATGATTATCGAGATTGAATCACTCTCTCTCTACTCTCTCTCTAGTTTAAATCTCAAAGTCTCTTAATCACTCTCAAACCATGATACTTGTTTAAATCT
This sequence comes from Brassica rapa, assembly GCF_000309985.2. NCBI lineage: Eukaryota > Viridiplantae > Streptophyta > Magnoliopsida > Brassicales > Brassicaceae > Brassica > Brassica rapa. The sequence goes on from NW_022611036.1 coordinate 42,602, forward strand.
TTCACTAAACTTCTCTTTAATCTTTCTTAATCTCTCAATGCCTTCATAAATCTCTAAAATCTCATGGTATCAGAGCCAGGTTGGCTTTGGTATTGAGAGATCTTTGTTCCTTTGTGTGATTCTTACTCATTCCTTCTTTGTGTTCTTGCGTTTGTTCTTGATACTTCCGGGAAGTCTTGTCAGTGTGTTGAAGTGTCTTACCCTTGGTTCTTTGGTCCCGTGTGTTCTTGAAGATCTGGTGTGGTAGAAGCTCAACTGAAGTACAAGATTGAAGACTAGAAGTAACTAGAGGCAAAGGGAAGATGGAAGGAAACTACAGTAAGCTTGTTACGGTTCCGGTTGCCTTAAAAGGTGTAGGAAACTACTTGTTGTGGTCTCGGCTGGTGAAGACTGCTATTGGGAGGCTGGGGTTGTGGAACCACATCACAGATGATGGTCCAGAGCCAGTGGCCAAAGGGAATGAGGAAGCTGAGGGTGGAAAAGTACTCACTGAAGCTGAGGTGAAGAAGAAATGGGTTCAAGAAGATCTGATGGTGCTGTCCGTGCTACACAGTTCTATTGAAGTCCCTTTGCTTGAAGCCTACATCTTCTGTGAGACACCTAAGCACCTATGGGAGACGCTCCAGAAGACATTTGGAGATTTCTCAAACCTTAACCGTGTGTTTGAGTTGAAGAAAGCCATCACCTCCTTGATGCAAGGTGGTGTAGAGCTTACTACACACATTGGGAAGTTCAGAGCTCTTTGGTCTGAGCTGGATAACCTGCGCCCAAGCACCAGTGATCAAGAGATCATCATGGAGAGGAGAGAGCAGGATCAAGTGTTTGGGTTGTTGTTGACCTTAGACGTGTGCTACCAGGATGTCATAAAGCACATGCTGAGATCGCCAAGCCTACCAACAATGGAGGAGGTGTGCTCTCAACTGCAGAAGGAGGAAGGCTCTCTAGGCTTGTTTGGAGGAAAGGGGGAGCTACCTATGGCTCATCAGGCTGAGGATGTGCAAGCAAACAAGGCGGGTTACAAGAATGATGGAAGAAAGTATGGTGACCGCTTTGAAGGGAGTTGTGATCATTGCAAGAAGCCAGGCCATAAGAAGAGCCAATGCTGGATACTTCACCCTCACCTCAAGCCAAGCAAATTCAACAAGGAGAGAGAAGCCAGAGCTCACATGTCCACCGAGACAAGCAGTGGCAGTGCATCCGGGGCTGGTACATCCTCACAAGTGAATGAGAGTGAAGGGCGAGCTCTCTCTTCTCACCACTCAGGAGGAAAGAACCTAGAGCATGAGGTGATCAGGAAGTCAGACATAGATGCACTCATCAAAGCTCTTAAAGAGTCTGGTAACAAACTAAGACCCAATACTCTTGGTTATTCTTTTGCTGCTCATACTATGTCTAGTAGAACTGATAGGTTGCTAGACATACTAGAGAGTCCCTTGATTGGTAAAACTGAACATAGCATTGCTAATAAACTCTTAGGAGTACTTGAGAACTTAAAAAATAACAATGATCATCCTAGAAGTCATCTAGCTAAGGATATACATAAACCGTTGATTATTGATTCTGGTGCATCTCATCACATGATTAGTGATAACAGGTTGATTACGGATATAGAACCTACCCAAGGTCATGTCATGATTGCTAATGGAGATAGAATTCCTATTAGAGGCATTGGTAGGTTGAAACTGTTTAATAAAGAGTCTAATGCATTCTACATGCCTGAATTTACTTCAAACTTGTTATCTGTCAAGAGATGCACTACTGATCTTGATTGCAATGTTATTTTTAGTCCTAATGATGTGAAGTTTCAGGATATTAAGAGCAGTAAGTTGATCGGCCAAGGAGCAACTAAGGGAGACCTTTACATGCTTGAAGATGTCTCTCCTATCTCTAGTTCTTGTTTTTCGTTTAGCTCGGTTTCTTTAAGTAAGGATGCTTTGTGGCATTCTAGGCTAGGACATCCACATGTTAGGGCCTTAAGCATAATGTTACCAGGTGTCATATTTAAAAATAATGATTGTGAAGCTTGTATTTTGGGAAAACATTGTAAGAGTGTGTTTCAAAGATCAGTTACAGTTTATGAGAAGTGTTTTGACTTAATCCACTCTGATGTTTGGACTGCACCTTGTTTATCTAGGGACAATTACAAGTATTATGTCACCTTCATTGATGAAAAATCTAAATACACCTGGTTAACACTCATTAAAACAAAGGATAGAGTTCTTGATGCATTTAAAAATTTTCAAAACTATGTTACTAACCACTATAATGCCAAGATTAAGATTTTCAGGTCAGATAATGGTGGGGAGTATACAAGTCATGCATTCAAAGAACATCTAGCTAGCCATGGAATACTTCATCAGACGAGCTGTCCTTATACACCCCAGCAGAATGGAGTGGCTGAAAGGAAGAATAGACACCTCATGGAGGTGGAAAGATCAATGATGTTCTATACAAGTGTGCCTAAGAGGCATTGGAGTGATGCAGTGATGACAGCAAGCTACCTGATCAACAGGACACCAACCAAGATTCTCAATGATCAGTCCCCCTTTGAGGTTCTTAACAAGAGTAAGCCAGGGTTGGAACACTTGAGGATCTTTGGGTGTGTGTGCTATGTGCTAGTACCCAGGGAAATGCGGAACAAGCTAGAAGAGAAGAGTACCAAGGCTATGATGATTGGATACTCTACGTCCCAAAAGGGATACAAATGCTTAGATCCAAATACCAGAAGAGTATTGGTATCAAGGGAGGTGAAGTTCTTTGAAGAAAAGGGATATTATGATGGGAAGAATTGGGAAGAACTTGAAGATCTATCCCAACCATCAGACAGGGCTGCAAGCTTGAGAAACATTTTGCAAGGACTTGGTATTGGAGTGTCATCAGATCAGCACAAACGCCAAGCAACACCACCTGTTAGAGTTGAAGAATCATCTCACTTAGAACATGAAGGGGGAAGTGAATCTGCTGATACTGAAGTTCAAGGAACAAGTGAAGCCGAAAATCAACAACAAAGCGCAGACTCTCATGTTCAAAGTGAAGATGACTCAAGGGGAAGTGATCAACATGGAGGTCAGCAAGCTAGTGAAGAAAGCCAGATACCAGAAGAAGCCGTGGAAGAGAATGTAGTAGTTCCATTGAGGAGAAGCACACGGTTAAAGAGAGATGCTTCCAACTGGGTAAACACAAGAGTGTACTACAATGCCCAAGCTGTGGAGCATCCCTCTCAAGCTGTGTGCTCCTTTGCGTGCTATCCAGAAGAGCATTGCGCATTTATGATCAGCTTAGATGGAAGCTATGTGCCTAGATCATATGAAGATGCAATGCTACATGAAGACTGGAAGGAATCAGTAGGTGATGAAGCTAATGCCATGATAAAGAATGATACTTGGTTTGAAAGTGAACTGCCAAAAGGAAAGAAGGCAGTAACTAGCAAGTGGATATTCACTATCAAGTACAAGCCTGATGGGACTATTGAGAGAAAGAAGACAAGACTGGTGGCTAGAGGATACACTCAAACATATGGGGAAGACTACATTGACACCTTTGCTCCTGTTGCTAAGCTCCATACAATAAGAATTGTATTATCTCTGGCTGTGAATCTTGAGTGGGAGCTTTGGCAGATGGATGTGAAGAATGCCTTTCTTCAAGGAGAGCTAGAAGATGAAGTGTATATGCATCCACCACCAGGCCTAGGGCATCTTGTGAAACCTGGAAATGTGTTGAGACTCAAGAAGGCTATCTATGGGTTGAAACAATCTCCTAGAGCATGGTACAACAAGCTGAGCACTACTTTAAATGGGCGTGGATTCAAGAAATCAGAATTGGATCATACTCTCTTCACACTTACTTCACCCTCAGGTATCATTTGTCTATTTGTGTATGTTGATGATATCATTATAACAGGTAGTGATAAGGCTGGGATAAAAGCCACCAAGGAATTTTTAAAATCTGTATTTGAAATTAAAGACTTAGGAGAAATGAAATACTTCCTTGGAATTGAGTTGTGTAGATCTAAGGAAGGGTTGTTCATTTCCCAAAGGAAGTATACACTTGATCTTTTGAAAGATGCAGGTATACAAGGAGATAAGACAGCAAGGATGCCTCTTGAAGATGGATACAAGGTTCCACGTGAGGGGGAGATTGAAGATAGCAAGGTTTTTCATGATCCAAAGCTATACAGGAAGCTAGTAGGGAAGCTCATCTACCTTACCATCACACGTCCGGATATATGCTTTGCTGTGAATCAAGTGAGCCAGCATATGCAAGTCCCAAAGGAGCATCATTGGCGAATGGTGGAGAGACTCCTCTTGTATCTAAACGGTACATCAGGCCTTGGAGTTTGGATGGGATGCAACAAGAGTACTGAAGTGGTGGGCTATTGTGATGCTGATTGGGCAGGAGATAGAGCAGACAGAAGATCAACTACCGGCTATTGTACATTCATTGGAGGTAATCTTGTGACATGGAAGAGCAAGAAGCAGAAAGTAGTATCTTGTTCAAGTGCTGAAGCTGAGTATAGGGCAATGCTGAAGCTAACCAATGAGTTGGTGTGGATCAAAGGGATCTTGAAACACTTGGAGATAGAGCAAGCTACCCCAATGACTATGCATTGCGACAACCAAGCAGCTATACACATTGCATCCAACTCAGTGTTCCATGAGAGAACCAAGCACATTGAAGTAGACTGCCACAAGGTGAGGCAGATGATCGTTTTGGGAGTAATCTTGCCATGCTATACAAGGAGTGAGGATCAGTTAGCGGATGTATTCACCAAGGCAGCAAGACAAAAGACAATGGAGTCCATACACATCAGGTTAGGACTCATTGATCTTACACCCATAGAATAGTCCCCTGATCATGAGGTCTTTACTCTTTTTCCCTTATCAAAGTTTTGTCCCAATGGGTTTTCTTTGGTAAGGTTTTTAATGAGGAAGATCTCATGGTCCTTCCAAGCTTAACTTGTTTCACATGGTTAAGCTTGAGGGGGAGTGTTGAAATGAGGTGATGCAACTATGTGATATGAAGCTGGAGAAGGTTAGAGGCTTGAGGATGAAGTTAGGGATGTGAGTGTACGGACAGGCCGTACAAGGTTGCCGTACAAGGTAAAGAAGAAGTTACCATGACCGTTTAACCATGAGGGGAGTAAACGGATCTTTCTTACCTTCTACCATACTCTACTTGGATCAGACCGTTGAGAGAGCTTGAGGAGCGCATCTGACAGGCTGTGCCAGGCTGTGACAGACTGTCAGCATCCTAGTCAAAGATCCAAGATGCTTCACACGCGGGAAGAAGCTCATTGGGTGCTTTATGATATGCGCTCCTCTCCTGGTTGACTACACATGCTTTAGCTTATCTTTAAACCTTGTAAACCCTAAGCTCTCATACTATATAAGTTGTAACCTCATCAGATTAATGATTAACGAGATTGAATCACTCTCTCTCTACTCTCTCTCTAGTTTAAATCTCAAAGTCTCTTAATCACTCTCAAACCATGATACTTGTTTAAATCTTTCACTAAACTTCTCTTTAATCTTTCTTAATCTCTCAATACCTTCTTAAATCTCTAAAATCTCATTCTGTACTGCCATTACAACCCATCCAAACTCCTTGACCAGGCGTGCCACTCAAATACCTCAGTATCCTATCAACCATCTTCCAATGATGTACCTTTGGCGCCTGCATATGCTGACTTACTTGATTCACAGCAAAACATATATCAGGTCTGGTGATAGTCAAGTAGATCAGTTTGCCCACCATCTTCCTATACAGCTTAGCATCCTCAAACAGCTGCTTCTCTTCAACCTCCCCCTCACGCAAAACCTTATACCCCTCCTCAAGAGGTGTCTTTGCTACCTTTCCTCCAAGTACATCACTCTCCTTCAGCATATCCATTGTATACTTCCTTTGAGACATAAACAAACCCTCCTTGGATCTGCATATCTCAATCCCCAAGAAATACTTCATCTCTCCCAAGTCTTTGATATCAAACACAGACTTGAGGAACTTTTTCGTGGCTTTAATCCCAGCCTTGTCACTCCCTCTGATAATTAAATCATCCACATATACCAGTATCATAATGATCCCTGATGGAGTAACCAAAGTGAAGAGTGTATGATCCAGTTCAGAATTCCTGAATCCTCTCCCATTTAGAGTTGTACTCAGCTTCATGTACCAAGCTCTAGGAGACTGCTTAAGCCCATATATTGCCTTCTTCAATCTCAAAACATTTCCTGGTTTTACTAGATGCTCAAGACCAGGAGGAGGAAGCATGTATACCTCATCTTCTAGCTCACCTTGTAAGAAAGCATTCTTCACATCCATTTGCCACAAATCCCACTCCAAGTTTGTTGCAATAGACAACACAATCCGAACTGTGTGTAGCTTAGCTACTGGTGCAAAGGTATCAATGTAATCCTCTCCATAGGTCTGTGTAAATCCTCTTGCAACCAATCTGGCCTTCTTCCTATCAATTTGTCCATTTGCTAGATACTTGATTGTGAAGATCCATCTACTAGACACAGCCTTCTTTCCCTTAGGCAGCTCACTCTCATACCATGTATCATTTTTGATCATAGCACCTGCTTCAGCTCCCACTGATTCTTTCCATTCCTTGTCTAACATAGCTTCTTCATAAGTCCTTGGTACATAACTCTCATCCAGACTGCTCATAAAGGCATAGTGCTCCTCTGGAAACTCAGCAAAGGAACACACGGCTTGAGAAGGATGCTCCACAGCCTGGGCATTGTAGTACACTCTCGTGTTTACCCAGTTGGAAGGATCCCTCTTTATCCTTGTGCTCCTCCGCAAGGTCTCAACCTGTTCTTCAGCCTGAATATTATCTTGTGTTTCCTCTCCTAAACCAGTAGGTTCTCCCTGCTCATTTCCACCTGACTGAGCCTGACTCTCCTCTGTACCAGTAGACTCTCCTTGCTCATCTCCACTAGACTGAACAACATTCTCTACTTCCTGTGTCTCCTCATGATCATGCTGTCCTGAATCCTCTTGGTTCTGCTCCTGCTCCTCTGATTCAGATCCATTCCCCCTCTCATGATCAAGAGGGGTTGTTTCTCCAGCTTGCTTAGAAGGTTCTCTCCTTCCTGGTTCCTGATGTTGGGATAATCATATCCCTAGCCTCTCCAACAATACTCTCAGTGTTGTTGCCTTCTCTGATGGAGCTCGGGACAGATCCTCCAGGTCTTCCCATTTCTTCTCCTCATAATACCCTATAGACTCAACAAACTTCACTTCTCTGGATACCATAACCCTCCTGGTTATTGGATCATAACATTTGTACCCTTTCTGAGTGATTGAGTACCCAATGAACATAGCTTTAGTACTCTTTGCCTCTAGCTTGTTCCTCCTCTCTCCGGGAACCATCACATAACATAAGCACCCAAAGACTCTCAAATGATCAAAGTATGGCTTGGTCTTGTTCAATACCTCAAAGGGAGACAGATTCTTTAGGATCTTGGTTGGAACTCTGTTGATGAGATAGCATGCAGTCTGAACAGCATCCCCCCAAAACCTCTTTGGAACATTTGCATGAAACATCATTGACCTTCCTACCTCCATCAGGTGCCTATTCTTTCTCTCAGCCACCCCATTCTGCTGTGGTGTGTAAGGACAGCTTGTCTGCTGCACAATCCCGTGCTTTGCTAGATGACTCTTGAAAGCATTGCTAGTGTATTCTCCTCCATTATCAGATCTTAGCACCTTCACAGTAGCATTGTATTGATTAGTTACATATGCTTGGAAGTTCATAAAGGCTTCTAGGACTCTATCTTTAGAGGGAATCAAAGTGACCCATGTATACTTTGATTTCTCATCAATAAAAGTCACAAAGTACTTCTGGCTATCCCTAGACTCACACGGAGATGTCCACACATCTGAGTGAACTAGATCAAAGCAATGCTCATATATAGTCTCTGAAGTTGGAAAGACAGTCGTACAATGCTTTCCTAATATGCATGCTTCACACTCCAAGTGATTAAATGACATATTAGGCATGATTAACTCAATTGCACGAGCATGAGGATGTCCTAATCTAGCATGCCAAGTCATGCTATCACACCTATCAACAGCACTACTTAAGCACACAGAATCAAAGGGTTTAGAATTCTTAGCCATTTGAAGATGGTATAGCTGATTCTTGCTGTCCCCTCTGCCAATAACTCTCCCAGTCTTTAAATCTTGAAACTCCACTTCATCAGGTCTGAATACTACTTGACAATCAAGATCAATGGTAGCTTTCTTCACAGATAACAGATTTGAAGTGAACCGGGGCATGTAGAAGGCAGTGGTGTCCTTCTCAAACAGTTTGAGCTTTCCCACTCCTTCTATTGGGATCATAGCACCATTAGCAATCATAACACTCCCTGTTGCAGCCTTGATCTCACTTATAAGTCTCCTATCACTGATCATATGATGGCTTGCTCCAGAATCAATCACAATGGGTTTAGGAGCTCCGGATTGTACATACTGTTTCTTGCTTGCTGCTAAAGCTTGTACATGTTCCATGAACACTCTCCATTCCTTCCTGGTGATGCAATCATCAGCTCCACCCTCTTTCTCCTGCTCTCTTAACACCACACTGTCTTCTACTGATTCACCCATGTAGGCTGAGTAAGAACACTCTCCTCTCACCACTAGTTGCGCAGCCTCCTTGATCATCTTCAAGCTCATCTTGTCACTCAGATAACCAGACTCACTGTCCTTCCTCCAAGCCTTTCTCCTCAGTAACCACTCCTTAGAAAGTTTTCTCAACCTTCCCTTCTTACAGCTTGTACCTACCTTCCATCTATCTGGCTTCCTGTTCATCTCCCACACATCACAAGTGTGTTTAACAAGCTCACATATCTCTTCCATAAGAAAGCTAAAGATCACATCTTGCTTCCTCCTTTCTTGACACCATCTCGGATTTGATGTGTGTGCTTTCACAACATCTAACTCTGACCATACTTCTCTCAGCCTTCCCACAAGCTGATAACACTCATCCTTTCCTTGTCTCAAGCAGCGGATCACCCCTTTGCCCTCAACGACTCTTACACGTTTGGACTTGCCTAAAGTTGCTTCAACCTCACTCTTTGTAGTGTTTCCTTGAACAACTTCATCTTCCAGCTTCAGACCTCTTGTCTGACCTTCTTCAGTAGCCATTTCCATGAAAGGCTTCCCCTTTCCATGACTACTCCATAACCCACAGCTTTCCAAAGCTTCCTTTATCCATCTTGAACACACTCCATCCCTCTCTTCTTCACGCTCCACTGATTCACTAGATCTATACTTCATCTTCTGTTGAGGCTGATTGGATCGACCAGAAAGCCTCCCAAATACCCAGAAAGTGAAGAACAGCTCAAGAACACCAAGAGCAACACAAACAGATTCGCAAATCACCACTCCCTTCCTTGCCAACCTGGCTCTGATACCATATACACTTTTGTGTATGTAGAGTGATGAATAAATATCAAGAGATGATTAGTGTAGTTTGTATAAGATTTGGAGATTAAGAGAATAAAGAACAAGAGAGAATACTCAAAACTCCATTAATTGATTTAATGTCTCAGATACAAGTTATATATGAAGGGATTATGAGATTAAGAGATCCTTAGAGTAATCAGAATAAAAGAAAGAGTTTAAGAAGTGATTAAGAGAAGTTTGTGAAAGATTAAGAGACTAGAGAGCCGTTTAGTGTCTAAGAGAGAATCATTGTGTCTTAAGAGATTTGAGAGACTCAGAACTGCTTAATCTTATTAATGAGTGAGGTTACATATTTATATGGAAAGCATAAGGGTTTACAAGAGTCGAAATGGGCACTATTGAAGCATGTAGAGTCAAGGTTGCTTTCCGGATGATTGGATGATAAGGCTCACACGCTTTGCCTCTTTACAGCCTGTTCCAGCCTGGCACGCTCTTCCCTTATCCACTCAACAGTCTGATCCCTTCTCCTTAAGTCCCAAAGGTAACATTTCCTTGTTACCGTTTCACTTGGTCGAGGTTGGGTAAGTTTTGGTCGAGACCTTTGGTACGGACGGTACGGCCATGTACGGCCTTGTACGGACGTCCGTACTCTTTGATGAGGGAAAAAGAGTAAAGACCTTGCAGCTAAGGGGATTAGCTCATTCTCTTCCCAAGATCTATGAGTCCCAATCTGATGTGAATGGACTCCATAGTCTTTTGCCTTGCAGCCTTGGTGAACACATCTGCTAGCTGATCTTCACTCCTTGTATAGCATGGCAAGATCACCCCTAGCACAATCATCTGTCTCACCTTGTGGCAATCAACTTTAATGTGCTTGGTCCTCTCATGAAACACGGAGTTGGATGCAATGTGGATGGCAGCTTGATTGTCACAATGCATTGTCATTGGAGTTGCTTGATCAATCTCCAAGTGCTTCAAGATGCCTTTGATCCATACCAACTCGTTGGTAAGCTTCAGCATGGCTCTATACTCGGCTTCTGCACTTGAACATGACACTACCTTCTGCTTCTTGCTCTTCCAAGTCACCAAGTTGCCTCCAATGAATGTGCAATAGCCTGTGGTTGATCTCCTGTCTGCTCTATCACCAGCCCAATCTGCATCACAATATCCCACCACTTCAGTGTTTCCATTGCAGCCCATCCATACTCCTTGATCAGGTGAGCCGTTGAGATACATCAAGATCCTCTCCATCATGCGCCAGTGATGCTCCTTAGGCACTTGCATGTGTTGACTCACCTGATTCACAGCAAAACAAATGTCAGGTCTAGTTATAGTAAGATAAATCAATTTGCCAACTAGTTTTCAATAGAGTTTAGGATCCTGATAAGGTTTGCTGTCTTCAATCTCCCCCTCTCGTGGGACTTTGTAGCCATCCTCCATAGGCATCCTTGCTGTCTTGCCTCCATAAGCACCTGCACCTTTCAAAAGATCAAGTGTATATTTCCTTTGGGACATGAACAAACCTTCCTTGGATCTACATATCTCAATTCCAAGGAAGTATTTCATTTCTCCCAAGTCTTTAATCTCAAACATGGATTTAAGAAACTCCTTGGTTGCTATGATACCTCCCTTATCACTCCCTGTGATAATGATATCATCAACATACACAAGGAGTGCAATCATACCTGAGGGAGTCGTGAGAGTGAAGAGAGTGTGATCTAGTTCAGACTTCTTGAAGCCTCGGCCATTTAGAGTAGTGCTCAACTTGTTGTACCAAGCTCTTGGTGATTGCTTCAGTCCATAGATGGCTTTCTTCAATCTCAACACATTCCCACTCTTTACTAAGTGTTCAAGGCCTGGAGGTGGATGCATATACACTTCATCCTCAAGTTCCCCTTGTAGGAACGCATTCTTCACATCCATTTGCCATAACCCCCATCCAAGATTCACAGCCAAGCTTAATACAATCCGGATTGTGTGTAGTTTAGCTACTGGTACAAAGGTTTCTATGTAATCTTCTCCATAAGTTTGAGTGAAACCTCTTGCAACTAGCCTTGACTTCTTCCTCTCAATCTTTCCATCCGCTTTGTACTTGATTGTGAATATCCATCTACTAGTCACAGCCCTCTTTCCTTTTGGTAACTCACTCTCATACCATGTATCGTTCTTGATCATAGCTCCTGCCTCAGCTCCAACTGACTCCTTCCATTCTTTATCCATGATTGCTTCTTCATAGCTTCTTGGGATGTAGTTCTCATCCAAGTTAACCATGAAGGCACAATGTTCTTCTGGATATTGAGCAAAGGAGCACACGGCTTGAGAAGGATGCTCCACAGCTTGGGCATTGTAGTACACTCTCGTGTTTACCCAGCTAGAAGGATCCTTCCTTATCCTTGTACTCCTTCTTAGTGGCTGCACAACCGGTTCTTCTTCCTGTTGTTCTTCTACCACTTCATCTTGAGAAGGTGTTTGTCTCACACCATGATCATGACCATGACCATCATAGCCTATGCTCTCTTCTCCTTCATTCTCTACTCCTCCTTCATCCTGATTAGCCTCTTGCATAGGCTCCTCATGCTCCTCTCCTCCCTCATGATCAAGGTGGGATGGTGAATCAACTTCAGGAGGTGTAGTTGCGTGATTCCTCGGATCCTGGGATGTACTGATTCCAAGACCTTCAAGGATGATCCGCAAGGTGGTGGCCTTGTCTGATGTTAAGTCCTTCAGGTCTTCTTGGTTCTTTTCTTCATAGTATCCTCTATCTTCCAAGAACTTCACATCTCTAGATACAAGAACTCTCCTTGCTATAGGATCATAGCATTTGTATCCTTTCTGTGTAGCTGAGTATCCTATGAACACAGCCTTAGTACTTCTTGCTTCTAGCTTGTTGATCATCTCTCCTGGTTTGAGCACAAAGCAAAGGCATCCAAAGACTCACAAGTAATCAAGTGCTGGTTTGTACCTGTTCAGAACTTCAAATGGAGCCTTCTCATTCAGAACGTTGGTTGGAGTTCTGTTGATCAAGTAACAAGCAGTGGCAACCGCATCACTCCAAAATCTCTTTGGAACATTACTCTGAAACATAAGAGACCTTGCCACTTCCATGAGGTGCCTATTCTTCCTCTCAGCCACTCCATTTTGCTGTGGAGTATATGGACAGCTTGTTTGATGTAGGATCCCATGTTGTGATAAGCGTTGCTTGAATGCATGACTTGTGTACTCTCCTCCATTATCTGATCTCAAAATTTTAATCTTAGCATGATAATGGTTAGTTACATAAGTTTGAAAGTTCCTAAATGCATCAAGTACCCTATCTTTGGTCTGAATTAAGGTTAACCAGGTGTATTTGGATTTTTTATCAATGAATGTGACAAAATACTTATAACTATCTCTAGATAAGCAAGGAGCAGTCCACACATCTGAATGAATTAAATCAAAGCAATTATCATAAACGGTAGTAGAGTTTTGAAACACAGTTCTACAATGCTTGCCTAAAATACAAGCTTCACAATCTTTGTTCTCAAACACAACACCTGGTACCATTAAGTTCAAAGCGTTAACATGAGGGTGTCATACTCTAGCATGCCACAATGCATTTTTATTCAACAAAGAAGCAGAAGTAAACGAGCAACTATAATCAGGAACAGAAGTGAGTTCTTCAAGCATATAGAGATCTCCCTTAGTCACCCCTTTCCCAATCAATCTGCTGCTCTCAATATCCTGAAACTTCACATCATTAGGACTAAAGATAACATTGCATTGTAAATCATTAGTACATTTCTTCACAGATAATAGGTTTGATGTGAATTCAGGCATGTTAAAAGCTCTAGATTCTTTGTTAAACAACTTAAGCTTTCCTATTCCTCTAATAGGTATCTTATCCCCATTTGCTATCATCACATGCCCATGCGTAGGTTCTATATCCTTAATCAAGTTCTCATCACTTATCATATGATGTGATGCACCAGAATCAACAATCAATGGTTTACCTACTCGTTTAGCATTATGACATAGATTACTAAGTAATGGATGCATCCTATCAGTTCTAGCAATGTGAGCATTTCTATACTCATTCCTAGCTTCTAACCGTTCTACTAGTTCTCTAATCAAGTGATCATCCTTATATGCAATCATAGAAGCTCCAAAGGAATAACCATAAGTGTTACCGTTTTCCTTTAGCATTTTGAAGAGGGCATCAAGGTCTGATCTCTTGATGTAGTCATCATTGCTGCGTGAGCTTGAGGCGCCCGTGTAAGCCACCAGAGACTTCCCATTCCCATCATTGCCTCCAAGCCCATCCGCTTCACTCGTCTTGCTGGTGCCAGCTCCAGTTGAACCTTCAGTCACATTTGCCCTTCCCTCACACTCCTTCATGAACTTGGCCGGCTTGAGGTGTGGGTGTAGTATCCAGCATTGGCTCTTCTTATGACCATGCTTCTTGCAATGATCACAGTTGCCATTAAACTTCCTATCCTCGTACTTCCCGTGAGATGCCTTGTTTGCTTGTGGAGCCTCGGTTGAGTCCTCATGAGCTGCTTGATTGGCAAGAGAGAGCTCCCCCTTTCCTCCAAACAACCCCATAGATCCCTGCTCCCTTTGGATTTGCGCACACACCTCCTCAAGGTCCGGAAGCTTGTCTGACCTCAACATGTGCTGGATGAGTTGGGTGTAGGCCGGGTTCAGTGTGAGAAGCAACCCAAAGACCTTGTCTTGCTCGCGCCTCTCATTCAACTGATCTGGATCAGTTGTGCTCGGCCTCAGCATCTCCAGCTCTGACCATAAGGACCTGAACCACCCCAAGTGCTTAGTGAACTCCATGTCCTCTTGTGCAAGACGGTTGATCGCTAGCTTCACTTCAAACACACGGCTGAGGTTGGAAGTGTTCCCATACACCTTCTTCAGCGTGTCCCACAGCTCTTTGGCTGATTCACAGTAGCTGTAGGCATCCAAGATAGCTGGGTCCAAGGATGCGTGTAGAACCGTCATCACCAGCATGTCTTCTTGTTGCCATTTCTCCACAGCCGCTTCATTGGAGACCTCTTCTTGATCTCCTCCCTGAGTAATGAGTTTCGGAGCCTCCCCTGTTGTGATGTGCCCCCACAAACCCTTACTTCCCACCGCAGTCTTCACCATCCGAGACCACACAAGGTAGTTGCTACCTTTGAAAGTAACCGCTACCTTCATCCTCATGTTCATCCCATGTTCCATCTTAGCTTGACTTGAAAACTTGAATCTTGAATCTCGTACACACCAACCTTGAGTCTAGAATCACGCAAACACACAGAACGTAGCACAGCTTCAATATGACTTTTAGAGTAATGAAGAGTAATCTGAGTGTTTAAGAGAGATTAGAGAAGAACTGAGTGTAGAGAGTAAGATAAGAGATCGAGACTAAGAGTAAGCCATGGAGGCAAAGATAATCAGAACTGTCTAACTTTCATTAATGAGAAGAGTTCACAATATATAGAGAGGTAGCTTAGGCGGCTAGGGTTTAGGATAAGCCACTATTACAAAGGATAAGCTTTTGCTTTAATTCAAATGCTCCAATTAGCTCTCCTCTTAAGGATAAGGTTGCTTTAGCTTTTGCCAGCCTTGGACAGGCTGTCATGCGCTCCCCTTCTTCCCATTCAACGGTCTTGATGTCTTTGGTAGCAAGGCAAGACTCCTTCTCATCTCACAAAGTTACTTAGGTAACTTTTTTTCACCTTTGGCCGAGTTACTCTCTCAACCTGTACGGCCTTGTACGGCTCATGTACGGCCTTGTACAGATGCTTACTTCAGCTTGCCTTCACTCTCCCTTAGATCATCCTTTCCTCATCTCCTTAGCTTCTCATATACTGACCTCTTCTTAACATTCAACTAGAACGTATCACAGCTTCAACACCTTCAAGACTACTCGCGTGAAGCTTCAAAGCCGTTAGCTCGTAACTCTCTAAAGATCAAACCCCAGATTCAAATGAACCTGGCTCTGATACCATATGAGATTAAGAGATCCTTAGAGTAATCAGAATAAAAGAAAGAGTTTAAGAAGTGATTAAGAGAAGTTTTTGAAAGATTAAGAGACTAGAGAGCCGTTTAGTGTCTAAGAGAGAATCATTGTGTCTTAAGAGATTTGAGAGACTCAGAACTGCTTAATCTTATTAATGAGTGAGGTTACATATTTATATGGAAAGCATAAGGGTTTACAAGAGTCGAAATGGGCACTATTGAAGCATGTAGAGTCAAGGTTGCTTTCCGGATGATTGGATGATAAGGCTCACACGCTTTGCCTCTTTACAGCCTGTTCCAGCCTGGCATGCTCTTCCCTTATCCACTCAACGGTCTGATCCCTTCTCCTTAAGTCCCCAAGGTAACATTTCCTTGTTACCGTTTCACTTGGTCAAGGTTGGGTAAGTTTTGGTCGAGACCTTTGGTACGGACGGTACGGCCATGTACGGCCTTGTACGGACGTCCGTACCATTCACTCCCAAACTCCCTAAGCTTCCCCATCTCTTCTTCTCTTCAACTCCTCTTCTCTCCATACTCATATAATCAACTCAACTCAACAGGGATAAGGCTGATACAAAGGGGATTTCGAAATGGGACTCAAAGCATGTGAAGTCAAGGCTAGCTGGCTGCTGAGAGGCTTCACATGCTTGGACAGGCTGTAAAGTAGCTTTACCTTTTCCAGCTATGACCAGACCTTATCCAAACAGCTCCTTCCTTATCCTGACTCCTCTTGGGCGTGCTTCTCCTCACCAAAGTGATCCAAGGTAACTTCCTAAGCCTTTAACTTAGTTACCACAGTAAAACTAAAGTTACTGTGGTAAATCCCAAAGTTACTGTCTCCCCAATACTCTTCCTCTATCAATGTATCCACTCCTCATCACCTCATCTCAACAGTGTTTACGTGAGGAAGACGGGAGAGAAGGAAGCCGTTGGAGTCTGACGTGGCGGAAGATAATTCAAATAAAGAAGGAGATACTTGTTTTGAATTAGAGTCTTTCTAATGCTTTGTATTCGAATTGTATAAAGCCAACTTGTTGGCTAAGAAAGGAGGTAGCTTGTAGATTTGAGTTGAGTCTAACGACTTGAGGAGTGTATCGTCTGGGTGAGGCCAGCGGTTACTCAGATTCAAATCTATAAGCGACTCCGTGTTCATTTGTAATCGGATTGAAGATATACATACGGGATTGAGTTTAGATTGAGTTTCCATTGATTGAGTTTAGATTGAGTTTCCATTGAGTTCGTATAGCTAAACTCTATCAATTGGCGCGGTGAGCTCGGCGATTCTCGCGATGACGATACTCGAAGAAGCAGACGATCGGATCGATACCGTCGATCGTACGGTGGCGGAGTTACAAGACAAGGTGGAGGTGATTCACGGTGGTTGGAGGCGGTTAACGGATTCGAATGAAGAGATGTCTCAGCGAATCGGTTCAGTCGAGAAGGAGCTGTCGTCGATGATTCGAATCTTGAACAGATTAGAATCGCACGTCGTCGGTGACAAAGGAAAGTCCGTGGCATCATCGGGCCCCTCTAACGGTCAGGTACAATTCGATTCTCCGAGAAACGACCGAGATACAGAAGAGCTAGGTTATCGGAGAATACAACATTCGTTTGCTAGTAGAGAAAGTCTGTTGAAGAAGATTGATTTGCCTGTGTTTGATGGTTCAATGCCTTATGGTTGGATCTCGAGAGTTGAGAGATATTTCAGGGCGGCTCGTTATGACGAACATCAGAAATTGGAATTGGTAGCTTTGAGTCTTACTGGAGTTGTAGGGAATTGGTATACATGGGAGAATGAGGAAGAACCTTTCAGTAGTTGGCTACAGTTCAAGCAAAGGATGTTGGATCGTTTTGCAGAATCGAAAGATGATGAACCGAGGAACAGATTATCTGCGTTGAGGCAAACAGACTCAGTTCAGGCTTACGTCAAGGAGTTCGAAGAGCTGATAAATGTGGTCAAGGGGATAGACGAAGCCAATTTGATCAGTCGGTTCTACACGGGGTTGAAACCAGAGATGAAGGAAGTGATCAAGATGAAAGAGCCAAAAGGATTAAGGAATCACATTGCTGCAGTAGTAAAAATGGAATCAAGCATGTTTTGTCAGATGTTAGCTGATAAATCTAAGACGGAGAACCGTTACTCGCGTACTAACAGCTCAGCTCCGAAGTCAAATCAGACGGGAGGTTATCACCAAGTGGATAAAACAAAACTTCTGGACGCAGGAAAGTCAGGTACCTCTGCGGGAGACAGACCTCGGGTGCACCTTACTCCTCAGGAACTAGCTGAGTGCAAGCGTTTGAAACTTTGTTTTAAATGCAAAGCGAAGTGGTTCAAAGGTCATCTATGTGGAAGTCCAGAGCTTCAGGTTTTCACGGTGATAGATGGATTTGAAGTAGAAATTTTGGGAGAACAAGAAGAGGGAATGAGTGAGACAAATAACGCGACAGAATCACAGATGATGCAACTCTCTCTGTACTCATTCTTAGGTATGAATTCACCTACAACAATGAAAGTCAGGGGGCGTATAGGCAGTACATCAATGGTGATTCTGATTGATAGTGGAGCTACTCATAACTTCATTTCTCCAAATCTTGTGAAGAAAGCTCATCTTCAAACG
This sequence comes from Brassica rapa, assembly GCF_000309985.2. Classification (NCBI taxonomy): domain Eukaryota; kingdom Viridiplantae; phylum Streptophyta; class Magnoliopsida; order Brassicales; family Brassicaceae; genus Brassica; species Brassica rapa. The sequence goes on from NW_022611036.1 coordinate 60,619, forward strand.
ACAACGAACCCACATCTACAAGTTCTGTTGGGTACGGGCATTATGGTTCATGGCTTAGGCATTTGCAACAACGTACACTTACATATGCAAGGCTTGGATTTTATCTTGGATTGCATTATACACTTTTGTGTATTAGAGCATGATTCAACCAATCAGGGATAATCAGATGAAAAGATTAAAGAGATTAAGAGATTTTTAGAGAGAGAATAAAGAGAGAGAGACTCAAAACTCCATTAATTAATAACTGATGAGGTTTACAAGTATTAATAGAGAGAGCAACAAGGAAATTCAAAATGGATAAGCATGTGTAGTCAAAGGACAGGCTGGAACTCCTTTTGAATCACTTGGCAGTGCTTTCTCACATGCTTGCACTAGTATAAATGCAACTTCTCCTTTCCAGCATCATACAGGCTGTCAAAGTGATCCCTTATCCTTCCTTATCCTCCCTTATCCTCTTTGGTCGAGTTTCCTCTCTTCTCTTCACTAAGTTACCTTCTCATCCCATCAGATAACTTCCCCAAGTAGTTACTGTGGTTAAAATAAAGTTACCACAGTAAAACTCTAAAGTTACTGTCTCAGCCTCCTTGGTCTTCATCTCATTACTCCCCCTCAAGCTTGACCATGTAGAACAAGTCAAGCTTGGAAACCATGAAGACCTCCCTCATTAAAAACCTCACCAAGTAAAACCCATTGGGATAAAACCTTGATGAGGGAAAAAGAGTGGAGACTCCATGGTTAAGGGGCTCAGTTCCTAGGAGTCAGATCAATGAGTCCAAGCCTTGACAGTATGGACTCCATTGTCTTCAATCTCGCTGCCTTAGTAAACACATCTGCAAGCTGATCTTCACTTCTTGTATAACATGGCAGAATCACTCCTAAGATGATCATCTGCCTCACCTTATGACAATCCACCTCTATGTGCTTTGTTCTCTCATGAAACACTGAGTTGGAGGCAATGTGGATAGCTGCTTGATTGTCACAATGCATAGTCATAGGAGTACTCTGCTCAATCTCTAGATGCTTCAAGATCCCCTTGATCCACACCAACTCGTTTGTCAGCTTCAGCATGGCTCTATACTCAGCTTCAGCACTTGAACAAGAGATATCCTTCTGCTTCTTACTCTTCCAAGTAACCAAGTTTCCTCCAATGAATGTACAATACCCAGTAGTTGATCTCCTGTCCACTCTATCTCCTGCCCAATCAGCATCACAATACCCAACCACTTCTGTACTGCCATTACAACCCATCCAAACTCCTTGTCCAGCCGTCCCACTCAGATACCTCAGTATCCTATCAACCATCTTCCAGTGATGGACCTTTGGCGCCTGCATATGCTGACTCACTTGGTTCACAGCAAAACATATATCTGGTCTGGTGATGGTCAAGTAGATCAGCTTGCCAACCATCTTCCTGTATAGCATAGGATCTTCAAACAGCTGCTTCTCTTCAACCTCCCCCTCACGCAGAACTTTATATCCCTCCTCAAGGGGTGTCTTAGCTATCTTTCCTCCAAGCACATCAGTCTCCTTCAACATATCCATAGTATACTTCCTTTGAGACATAAACAAACCCTCCTTTGATCTGCATATCTCAATGCCCAGAAAATACTTCATCTCTCCCAAATCCTTGATGTCAAACACAGATTTGAGAAACTCCTTAGTAGCCTGAATCCCTGCCTTATCACTTCCTGTGATAATCAAATCATCCACATACACTAGAATCACAATGCTCCCTGAAGGTCCTGTCAAGGTGAAGAGAGTGTGATCTAGTTCAGACTTCCTAAAGCCTCTCCCATTGAGTGTTGTACTTAGCTTCCTGTACCAAGCTCTAGGTGACTGTTTCAACCCATATATTGCTTTCTTCAATCTCAAAACATTCCCTGGCTTTACTAGATGCTCAAGAACAGGAGGTGGATGCATGTATACTTCATCTTCAAGTTCACCTTGCAAGAAAGAATTCTTCACATCCATTTGCCACAAATCCCACTCCAAGTTTGTTGCAATAGATAACACAATTCGAATTGTGTGAAGCTTGGCCACTGGTGCAAAAGTATCAATGTAATCTTCCCCATAAGTCTGTGTAAATCCTCTTGCAACCAGCCTAGTCTTGCGCCTATCTATCTCCCCATTTGCAAGGTACTTGATGGTGAAGATCCATCTGCTTGAAACTGCCTTCTTCCCTTTAGGTAACTCACTCTCATACCAAGTATCATTCCTGATCATTGCATCCCTTTCATCTCCTACTGAATCTCTCCAAACCTTGTGCTTCATAGCTTCTTCATAAGATCTTGGTATCTCATTCTCATCCAAGTTACACATAAACACCATGTGCTCTTCTGGAAACTCAGCAAAGGAACACACGGCTTGAGAGGGATGCTCCACAGCCTGGGCATTGTAGTACACTCTCTGTTTACCCAGTTGGAAGGATCCCTCCTTATCCTTGTGCTCCTCCGCAAGGTCTCAACCTGTTCTTCAGCCTGAACATTCTCTTGTGCTTCCTCTCTTAAACCAGTAGGTTCTCCCTGCTCATTTCCAGTAGGTTCTCCCTGCTCATTTCCAGTAGGTTCTCCCTGCTCATTTCCACCTGACTGAGCTACACTCTCTACTTCCTGTGTCTCCTCCTGATCATGCTGACCTGAATCCTCTTGGTTATGCTCCTGCTCCCCTGATTCAGATCCATTCCCCCTCTCATGATCAAGAGGAGTTGTTCCTCCAGCTTCTCCAGCTTGATTAGAAGGTCCTGTTCTTCCTGGTTCCTGATCTTGGGATAATCCTATCCCTAGCCTCTCCAACAACACCCTCAATGTTGTTGCCTTTTCTGATGGAGCTCGGGACAGATCCTCTAGGTCTTCCCATTTCTTCTCCTCATAATACCCTTTAGACTCAACAAACTTCACTTCTCTAGATACCATAACCCTCCTAGTTATTGGATCATAACATTTGTAGCCTTTCTGAGTGATTGAGTACCCAATGAACATAGCTTTAGTACTCTTTGCTTCTAGCTTGTTCCTTCTTTCTCCGGGAATCACCACATAACATAAGCACCCAAAGACTCTCAAATGATCAATGTGTGGCTTGGCCTTGTTTAATACTTCAAAGGGAGACAGTTTCTTCAAGACACGGGTTGGCACTCTATTGATGAGATAGCAAGCAGTCTGAACAGCATCACTCCAAAACCTCTTAGGGACATTCATGTGGAACATTATGGATCTCGCAACCTCCATCAAATGTCTGTTCTTCCTCTCAGCCACCCCATTTTGTTGTGGTGTGTAAGGACAGCTAGTTTGTTGCACAATCCCATGCTTTGCAAGATGACTCTTGAAAGCATTGCTAGTGTATTCTCCTCCATTATCAGACCTCAGAATCTTCACAGTGGCATTGTACTGGTTAGTAACATATGGTTGGAAGTTCATGAAGGCTTCCAGGACTCTGTCTTTGGAGGGAATCATGGTGATCCATGTGTACTTGGACTTCTCATCAATGAAAGTCACAAAGTACTTATGGCTGTCTCTAGACATACAGGGAGCTGTCCACACGTCTGAATGCACCAGATCAAAGCAATTCTCATATCTGGTTTCTGATGTTGGGAAGACAGTTCTACAGTGCTTTCCAAGTATACAAGCTTCACACTCCAAGTGATTGAACGCCATACTTGGTAGAATCAGTTCAATTGCCTTGGCATGAGGATGTCCCAGCCTTGCATGCCATGTGAGATTATCACACCTATCCGTTGTGCTGCTTAAACACACAGACTCCACAGGACTAGGCGCCTCAGTTGTTTGGAGATGATAGAGCTGATGCTTGCTGTCTCCTCTGCCAATAACTCTTCCAGTCTTCAAATCCAGGAACTCAACTTCATTTGGTCTGAAAACCACTTGACAATCCAGATCAACTGTAGCCTTCTTAACTGAGATTAGATTGGATGTAAACTGAGGTAGGTAGAAGGCAGTGGAGTTCTTCTCAAACAGCTTGAGGTTTGCCTAAAGTTGCTTCAATCTCACTCTTTGTACTGTTTCCTTGAACAACTTCATTTCCCATCTTCAGACCTCTTGTCTGACCTTCTTCAGTAGCCATTTCCATGAAAGGTTTCCCCTTTCCATGACTACTCCATAACCCACAGCTTTCCAAAGCTCTCTTTGCCCATCTTGACCAATCGCCATCCCTCTCTTCTTCAAGCTCCATGGTTGTACTAGATCTGTGCTTCATTTCCATGTTGAGATAGTTTGAATCCATCAGAATATCTCACACCACTCAGATAATAAAGACCAGAACTCAAGAACACCAAGAACACTCAAGAACACTCAAGAACACCCAGATTTTTATGAAAAACGAAATCACACTCTCCCCTTTTTAGCAACCTGGCTCTGATACCATATACACTTTTGTGTATTAGAGCATGATTCAAACAATCAGGGATAATCAGATGAAAAGATTAAAGAGATTAAGAGATTTTTAGAGAGAGAATAAAGAGAGAGAGACTCAAAACTCCATTAATTAATAACTGATGAGGTTTACAAGTATTAATAGAGAGAGCAACAAGGAAATTCGAAATGGATAAGCATGTGTAGTCAAAGGACAGGCTGGAACTCCTTTTGAATCACTTGGTGTTGAGTTGAGCTGAGTATATGTATGAAGAGCTAAGGAGTTGAAGAGGAAAGGAGATGAGGAAGCTTAAGGGAGTTTAGGGAGAGCATGGTACGGACGTCCGTACAAGGCCGTACAAGCCGTACAGTCCGTACCATCCAAGCCGCAACCTAAACTTACCTTGCACAAGTGAAACGGTAACTATGGAAGAGTTACTCAAGTGGAGAAGGATCAGACCGTTTAAGAAATAAGGGACGCGCATTGCCAGGCTGGGACAGGCTGGAAAGCTAAAGCACCTTTAGTCCAAGATGCCATAAGCGTGTGATGCCTCCTAATGGTTGATTTGAATCCTTTACCTTGACTTCACATGCTTACTCCTTAACTTTGCGATTTGTAAACCCTAGTAGCTCTCCTATATATTGTAACTCATCAACACTAATAAAGATTAAGCAGTTCTGAGTCTCTCAAATCTCTTAAGACAATGATTCTCTCTTAGACACTAAACGGCTCTCTCTAGTCTCTTAATCTTTCACAAACTTCTCTTAATCACTTCTTAAACTCTCTCTTTTATTCTGATTACTCTAAGGATCTCTTAATCTCATATGGTATCAGAGCCAGGTTCATTTGAATCTGGGGTTTGATCTTTAGAGAGTTCCAAGCTAACGGCTTTGAAGCTACACGCGAGTAGTTTTGGAGGTGTTGAAGCTGGGATACGTTCTAGTTGAAGCTGTGCTACGTTCTGTGTGTTTGCGTGATTCTAGACTCAAGGTTGGTGTGTACGAGATTCAAGATTCAAGTTTTCAAGTCAAGCAAAGATGGAACATGGGATGAACATGAGGATGAAGGTAGCGGTTACTTTCAAAGGTAGCAACTACCTTGTGTGGTCTCGGATGGTGAAGACTGCGGTGGGAAGTAAGGGTTTGTGGGGGCACATCACAACAGGGGAGGCTCCGAAACTCATTACTCCGGGAGGAGATCAAGAAGAGGTCTCCAATGAAGCGGCTGTGGAGAAATGGCAACAAGAAGACATGCTGGTGATGACGATTCTACACGCATCCTTGGACCCAGCTATCTTGGATGCCTACAGCTACTGTGAATCAGCCAAAGAGCTGTGGGACACGCTGAAGAAGGTGTATGGGAACACTTCTAACCTCAGCCGTGTGTTTGAAGTGAAGCTAGCGATCAACCGTCTTGCACAAGAGGACATGGAGTTCACTAAGCACTTGGGGAGGTTCAGGTCCTTATGGTCAGAGCTGGAGATGCTGAGGCCGAGCACAACTGATCCAGATCTGTTGAATGAGAGGCGCGATCAAGACAAGGTCTTTGGGTTACTTCTCACACTGAACCCGGCCTACACTCAACTCATCCAGCACATGTTGAGGTCAGACAAGCTTCCGGACCTTGAGGAGGTGTGTGCGCAAATCCAAAGGGAGCAGGGATCTATGGGGTTGTTTGGAGGAAAGGGGGAGCTCTCTCTTGCCAATCAAGCAGCTCATGAGGACTCAACCGAGGCTCCACAAGCAAACAAGGCATCTCACGGGAAGTACGAGGAGAGGAAGTTCAATGGCAACTGTGATCACTACACCCACACCTCAAGCCGGCCAAGTTCATGAAGGAACGTGAGGGAAGGGCAAATGTGACTGAAGGTTCAAGCGGAGCTAGCACCAGCAAGACGAGTGAAGTGGATGGGCTTGGAGGCAATGATGGGAATGGGAAGTCTCTGGTGGCTTACACGGGCGCCTCAAGCTCACGCGGCAATGATGACTACATCAAGAGATCAGACCTTGATGCTCTCTTCAAAATGCTAAAGGAAAACGGTAACACTTATGGTTATTCCTTTGGAGCTTCAATGATTGCATATAAGGATGATCACTTGATTAGAGAACTAGTAGAACGGTTAGAAGCTAGGAATGAGTATAGAAATGCTCACATTGCTAGAACTGATAGGATGCATCCATTACTTAGTAATCTTTGTCATAATGCTAAACGAGTAGGTAAACCATTGATTGTTGATTCTGGTGCATCACATCATATGATAAGTGATGAGAACGTGATTAAGGATATAGAACCTACGCATGGGCATGTGATGATAGCAAATGGGGATAAGATACCTATTAGAGGAATAGGAAAGCTTAAGTTGTTTAACAAAGAATCTAGAGCTTTTTACATGCCTGAATTCACATCAAACCTATTATCTGTGAAGAAATGTACTAATGATTTACAATGCAATGTTATCTTTAGTCCTAATGATGTGAAGTTTCAGGATATTGAGAGCAGCAGATTGATTGGGAAAGGGGTGACTAAGGGAGATCTCTATATGCTTGAAGAACTCACTTCTGTTCCTGATTATAGTTGCTCGTTTACTTCTGCTTCTTTGTTGAATAAAAATGCATTGTGGCATGCTAGAGTAGGACACCCTCATGTTAAAGCTTTGAACTTAATGGTACCAGGTGTTGTGTTTGAGAACAAAGATTGTGAAGCTTGTATTTTAGGCAAGCATTGTAGAACTGTGTTTCAAAAGTCTACTACCGTTTATGATAATTGCTTTGATCTAATTCATTCAGATGTGTGGACTGCCCCTTGCTTATCTAGAGATAGTTATAAGTATTTTGTCACATTCATTGATGAAAAATCCAAATACACCTGGTTAACCTTAATTCAGACCAAAGATAGGGTACTTGATGCATTTAGGAACTTTCAAACTTATGTAACTAACCATTATCATGCTAAGATTAAAATTTTGAGATCAGATAATGGAGGAGAGTACACAAGTCATGCATTCAAGCAACACTTATCACAACATGGGATCCTACATCAAACAAGCTGTCCGTATACTCCACAGCAAAATGGAGTGGCTGAGAGGAAGAATAGGCACCTCATGGAAGTGGCAAGGTCTCTTATGTTTCAGAGTAATGTTCCAAAGAGATTTTGGAGTGATGCAGTTGCCACTGCTTGCTACTTGATAAACAGAACTCCAACCAAGGTTCTGAATGAGAAGGCTCCATTTGAAGTTCTGAACAGGTACAAACCAGCACTTGATTACTTGCGAGTCTTTGGATGCCTATGCTTTGTGCTCAAACCAGGAGAGATGATCAACAAGCTAGAAGCAAGAAGTACTAAGGCTGTGTTCATAGGATACTCAGCTACACAGAAAGGATACAAATGCTATGATCCTATAGCAAGGAGAGTTCTTGTATCTAGAGATGTGAAGTTCTTGGAAGATAGAGGATACTATGAAGAAAAGAACCAAGAAGACCTGAAGGACTTAACATCAGACAAGGCCACCACCTTGCGGATCATCCTTGAAGGTCTTGGAATCAGTACATCCCAGGATCCGAGGAATCACGCAACTACACCTCCTGAAGTTGGTTCACCATCCCACCTTGATCATGAGGGAGGAGAGGAGCATGAGGAGCCTATGCAAGAGGTGGATGAAGGAGGAGTAGAGAATGAAGGAGAAGAGAGCATAGGCTCTGATGGTCATGGTCATGATCATGGTGTGAGGCAAACACCTTCTCAAGATGAAGTGGTAGAAGAACAACAGGAAGAAGAACCGGTTGTGCAGCCACTAAGAAGGAGCACAAGGATAAGGAAGGATCCTTAGCTGGGTAAACACGAGAGTGTACTACAATGCCCAAGCTGTGGAGCATCCTTCTCAAGCCGTGTGCTCCTTTGCTCAATATCCAGAAGAACATTGTGCCTTCATGGTTAACTTGGATGAGAACTACATCCCAAGAAGCTATGAAGAAGCAATCATGGATAAAGAATGGAAGGAGTCAGTTGGAGCTGAGGCAGGAGCTATGATCAAGAATGATACATGGTACGAGAGTGAGTTACCAAAAGGGAAGAAGGCTGTGACTAGTAGATGGATATTCACAATCAAGTACAAAGCGGATGGAAAGATTGAGAGGAAGAAGTCAAGGCTAGTTGCAAGAGGTTTCACTCAAACTTATGGAGAAGATTACATAGAAACCTTTGCACCAGTAGCTAAACTACACACAATCCGGATTGTACTAAGCTTGGCTGTGAATCTTGGATGGGGGTTATGGCAAATGGATGTGAAGAATGCATTTCTACAAGGTGAACTTGAGGATGAAGTGTATATGCATCCACCTCCAGGCCTTGAACACTTAGTGAAGAGAGGGAATGTGTTGAGACTGAAGAAAGCTATCTATGGGCTGAAGCAATCACCAAGAGCTTGGTACAACAAGTTGAGCACTACTCTGAATGGCCGAGGCTTCAAGAAGTCTGAACTAGATCACACCCTCTTCACACTCACGACTCCCTCAGGTATGATTGCACTCCTTGTGTATGTTGATGATATCATTATCACAGGGAGTGATAAGGAAGGTATCATAGCAACCAAGGAGTTTCTTAAATCCATGTTTGAGATTAAAGACTTGGGAGAAATGAAATACTTTCTTGGAATTGAGATATGTAGATCCAAGGAAGGTTTGTTCATGTCCCAAAGGAAGTATACACTTGATCTTTTGAAAGGTGCAGGTGCTTATGGAGGCAAGACAGCAAGGATGCCTATGGAGGATGGCTACAAAGTCCCACGAGAGGGGGAGATTGAAGACAGCAAACCTTATCAGGATCCTAAACTCTATAGAAAACTAGTTGGCAAATTGATTTATCTTACTATAACTAGACCTGACATTTGTTTTGCTGTGAATCAGGTGAGTCAACACATGCAAGTGCCTAAGGAACATCATTGGCGCATGGTGGAGAGGATCTTGATGTATCTCAACGGCTCACCTGATCAAGGAGTATGGATGGGCTGCAATGGAAGCACTGAAGTGGTGGGATACTGTGATGCGGATTGGGCTGGTGATAGAGCAGACAGGAGATCAACCACAGGCTATTGCACATTCATTGGAGGCAACTTGGTGACTTGGAAGAGTAAGAAGCAGAAGGTGGTGTCTTGCTCAAGTGCAGAAGCTGAGTATAGAGCGATGCTGAAGCTCACCAACGAGTTAGTATGGATCAAAGGCATCTTGAAGCATTTGGAGATTGATCAAGCCACGCCAATGACCATGCATTGTGACAACCAAGCCGCCATTCACATTGCCTCCAACTCGGTGTTCCATGAGAGAACCAAGCACATTGAAGTTGACTGTCACAAGGTGAGGCAGATGATCATCTTAGGAGTCATCTTGCCATGCTACACAAGGAGTGAAGATCAGTTAGCGGATGTGTTTACCAAGGCTGCAAGACAGAAGACAATGGAGTCCATTCACATCAGGTTGGGCCTCATTGATCTTGGGAAGAGAAGGAGCTAATCCCCTTAGCTGCAAGGTCTTTACTCTTTTTCCCTCATCAAAGTTTTATCCCATTGGGTTTTCTTTGGTGAGGTTTTTAATGAGGAAGATCTTGTGGCATTCCAAGCTTAAGCTTTCACAAAGCTAAGCTTGAGGGGGAGTGTTGAGTTGAGCTGAGTATATGTATGAAGAGCTAAGGAGTTGAAGAGGAAAGGAGATGAGGAAGCTTAAGGGAGTTTAGGGAGAGCATGGTACGGACGTCCGTACAAGGCCGTACAAGCCGTACAGTCCGTACCATCCAAGCCGCAACCTAAACTTACCTTGCACAAGTGAAACGGTAACTATGGAAGAGTTACTCAAGTGGAGAAGGATCAGACCGTTTAAGAGATAAGGGACGCGCATTGCCAGGCTGGGACAGGCTGGAAAGCTAAAGCACCTTTAGTCCAAGATGCCATAAGCGTGTGATGCCTCCTAATGGTTGATTTGAATCCTTTACCTTGACTTCACATGCTTACTCCTTAACTTTGCGATTTGTAAACCCTAGTAGCTCTCCTATATATTGTAACTCATCAACACTAATAAAGATTAAGCAGTTCTGAGTCTCTCAAATCTCTTAAGACAATGATTCTCTCTTAGACACTAAACGGCTCTCTCTAGTCTCTTAATCTTTCACAAACTTCTCTTAATCACTTCTTAAACTCTCTCTTTTATTCTGATTACTCTAAGGATCTCTTAATCTCATACTTGGCTGTGCTTTCTCACATACTTGCACTAGTATAAAGGCAACTTCTCCTTTCCAGCATCATACAGGCTGTCAAAGTGATCCCTTATCCTTCCTTATCCTCCCTTATCCTCTTTGGTCGAGTTTCCTCTCTTCTCTTCACTAAGTTACCTTCTCATCCCATCAGATAACTTCCCCAAGTAGTTACTGTGGTTAAAATAAAGTTACCACAGTAAAACTCTAAAGTTACTGTCTCAGCCTCCTTGGTCTTCATCTCAATATGCATATCATTGGAGCTGAGTGGAATCGATCTCGTGTTGGGAGTTCAATGGCTAAGAACGTTGGGCAAATGTGAAATTGATTGGGAATTACAAGAATGGAGTTTCGTGTGGGGCAAGGAGTATGATATTAAGAGATCCTTAGAGTAACTAGAATGTAAGTGAGAGTTTAGGTGAAGTTTAGAAAGAGATTATGAAAGATTAAGTAACTTGAGAGCCGTTTAGTGTCTAAGAGAGAACCATAGTGTCTAAGAGATTAGAGAGACTCAAACTGCTTAATCTTTATTAGTGTTGATGAGTTACAATATATAGGAGAGCTACTAGGGTTTACAAATCGCAAAGTTAAGGAGTAAGCATGTGAAGTCAAGGTAAAGGATTCAAATCAACCACTAGGAGGCATCACACGCTTATGGCATCTTGGACTAAAGGTGCTTTAGCTTTCCAGTCTGTCCCAGCCTGGCAATGCGCGTCCCTTATCTCTTAAACGGTCTGATCCTTCTCCACTTGAGTAACTCTTCCATAGTTACCGTTTCACTTGTGCAAGGTAAGTTTAGGTTGAGGCTTGGATGGTATGGACTGTACGGCTTGTACGGCCTTGTACGGACATCCGTACCATGCTCACCCTAAACTCCCTTAAGCTTCCTCATCTCCTTTCCTCTTCAACTCCTTAGCTCTTCATACATATACTCAGCTCAACTCAACACTCCCCCTCAAGCTTAGCTTTGTGAAAGCTTAAGCTTGGAATGCCACAAGATCTTCCTCATTAAAAACTTCACCAAAGAAAACCCAATGGGATAAAACTTTGATGAGGGAAAAAGAGTAAAGACCTTGCAGCTAAGGGGATTAGCTCCTTCTCTTCCCAAGATCAATGAGGCCCAACCTGATGTGAATGGACTCCATTGTCTTCTGTCTTGCAGCCTTGGTAAACACATCCGCTAACTGATCTTCACTCCTTGTGTAGCATGGCAAGATGACTCCTAAGATGATCATCTGCCTCACCTTGTGACAGTCAACTTCAATGTGCTTGGTTCTCTCATGGAACACCGAGTTGGAGGCAATGTGAATGGCGGCTTGGTTGTCACAATGCATGGTCATTGGCGTGGCTTGATCAATCTCCAAATGCTTCAAGATGCCTTTGATCCATACTAACTCGTTGGTGAGCTTCAGCATCGCTCTATACTCAGCTTCTGCACTTGAGCAAGACACCACCTTCTGCTTCTTACTCTTCCAAGTCACCAAGTTGCCTCCAATGAATGTGCAATAGCCTGTGGTTGATCTCCTGTCTGCTCTATCACCAGCCCAATCCGCATCACAGTATCCCACCACTTCAGTGCTTCCATTGCAGCCCATCCATACTCCTTGATCAGGTGAGCCGTTGAGATACATCAAGATCCTCTCCACCATGCGCCAATGATGTTCCTTAGGCACTTGCATGTGTTGACTCACCTGATTCACAGCAAAACAAATGTCAGGTCTAGTTATAGTAAGATAAATCAATTTGCCAACTAGTTTTCTATAGAGTTTAGGATCCTGATAAGGTTTGCTGTCTTCAATCTCCCCCTCTCGTGGGACTTTGTAGCCATCCTCCATAGGCATCCTTGCTGTCTTGCCTCCATAAGCACCTGCACCTTTCAAAAGATCAAGTGTATACTTCCTTTGGGACATGAACAAACCTTCCTTGGATCTACATATCTCAATTCCAAGAAAGTATTTCATTTCTCCCAAGTCTTTAATCTCAAACATGGATTTAAGAAACTCCTTGGTTGCTATGATACCTTCCTTATCACTCCCTGTGATAATGATATCATCAACATACACAAGGAGTGCAATCATACCTGAGGGAGTCGTGAGTGTGAAGAGGGTGTGATCTAGTTCAGACTTCTTGAAGCCTCGGCCATTCAGAGTAGTGCTCAACTTGTTGTACCAAGCTCTTGGTGATTGCTTCAGCCCATAGATAGCTTTCTTCAGTCTCAACACATTCCCTCTCTTCACTAAGTGTTCAAGGCCTGGAGGTGGATGCATATACACTTCATCCTCAAGTTCACCTTGTAGAAACGCATTCTTCACATCCATTTGCCATAACCCCCATCCAAGATTCACAGCCAAGCTTAGTACAATCCGGATTGTGTGTAGTTTAGCTACTGGTGCAAAGGTTTCTATGTAATCTTCTCCATAAGTTTGAGTGAAACCTCTTGCAACTAGCCTTGACTTCTTCCTCTCAATCTTTCCATCCGCTTTGTACTTGATTGTGAATATCCATCTACTAGTCACAGCCTTCTTCCCTTTTGTAACTCACTCTCGTACCATGTATCATTCTTGATCATAGCTCCTGCCTCAGCTCCAACTGACTCCTTCCATTCTTTATCCATGATTGCTTCTTCATAGCTTCTTGGGATGTAGTTCTCATCCAAGTTAACCATGAAGGCACAATGTTCTTCTGGATATTGAGCAAAGGAGCACACGGCTTGAGAAGGATGCTCCACAGCTTGGGCATTGTAGTACACTCTCGTGTTTACCCAGCTAGAAGGATCCTTCCTTATCCTTGTGCTCCTTCTTAGTGGCTGCACAACCGGTTCTTCTTCCTGTTGTTCTTCTACCACTTCATCTTGAGAAGGTGTTTGCCTCACACCATGATCATGACCATGACCATCAGAGCCTATGCTCTCTTCTCCTTCATTCTCTACTCCTCCTTCATCCTGGTTAGCCTCTTGCATAGGTTCCTCATGCTCCTCTCCTCCCTCATGATCAAGGTGGGATGGTGAACCAACTTCAGGAGGTGTAGTTGCGTGATTCCTTGGATCCTGGGATGTACTGATTCCAAGACCTTCAAGGATGATCCGCAAGGTGGTTGCCTTGTATGATGTTAAGTCCTTCAGGTCTTCTTGATTCTTTTCTTCATAGTATCCTCTATCTTCCAAGAACTTCACATCTCTAGATACAAGTACTCTCCTTGCTATAGTATCATAGCATTTGTATCCTTTCTGTGTAGCTGAGTATCCTATGAACACAGCCTTAGTACTTCTTGCTTCTAGCTTGTTGATCATCTCTCCTGGTTTGAGCACAAAGCATAGGCATCCAAAAACTCGCAAGTAATCAAGAGCTGGTTTGTACCTGTTCAGAACTTCAAATGGAGCCTTCTCATTCAGAACCTTGGTCGGGGTTCTGTTTATCAAGTAACAAGCAGTAGCAACCGCATCACTCCAAAATCTCTTTGAAACATTACTCTGAAACATAATGGACCTTGCCACTTCCATGAGGTGCCTATTCTTCCTCTCAGCCACTCCATTTTGCTGTGTAGTATACGGACAGCTTGTTTGATGTAGGATCCCATGTTGTGATAAGTGTTGCTTGAACGCATGACTTGTGTACTCTCCTCCATTATCTGATCTCAAAATTTTAATCTTAGCATGATAATGGTTAGTCACATAAGTTTGAAAGTTCCTAAATGCATCAAGTACCCTATCTTTGGTCTGAATTAGGGTTAACCATGTGTATTTGGATTTTTCATCAATGAATGTGACAAAATACTTATAACTATCTCTAGATAAGCAAGGGGCAGTCCACACATCTGAATGAATTAGATCAAAGCAATTATCATAAACGGTAGTAGACTTTTGAAACACAGTTCTACAATGCTTGCCTAAAATACAAGCTTCACAATCTTTGTTCTCAAACACAACACCTGGTACCATTAAGTTCAAAGCTTTAACATGAGGGTGTCCTACTCTAGCATGCCACAATGCATTTTTATTCAACAAAGAAGCAGAAGTAAACGAGCAACTATAATCAGGAACAGAAGTGAGTTCTTCAAGCATATAGAGATCTCCCTTAGTCACCCCTTTCCCAATCAATCTGCTGCTCTCAATATCCTGAAACTTCACATCATTAGGACTAAAGATAACATTGCATTGTAAATCATTAGTACATTTCTTCACAGATAATAGGTTTGATGTGAATTCAGGCATGTAAAAAGCTCTAGATTCTTTGTTAAACAACTTAAGCTTTCCTATTCCTCTAATAGGTATCTTATCCCCATTTGCTATCATCACATGCCCATGCGTAGGTTCTATATCCTTAATCAAGTTCTCATCACTTATCATATGATGTGATGCACCAGAATCAACAATCAATGGTTTACCTACTCGTTTAGCATTATGACAAAGATTACTAAGTAATGGATGCATCCTATCAGTTCTAGCAATGTGAGCATTTCTATACTCATTCCTAGCTTCTAACCGTTCTACTAGTTCTCTAATCAAGTGATCATCCTTATATGCAATCATAGAAGCTCCAAAGGAATAACCATAAGTGTTACCGTTTTCCTTTAGCATTTTGAAGAGAGCATCAAGGTCTGATCTCTTGATGTAGTCATCATTGCCGCGTGAGCTTGAGGCGCCCGTGTAAGCCACCAGAGACTTCCCATTCCCATCATTTCCTCCAAGCCCATCCACTTCACTCGTCTTGCTGGTGCCAGCTCCACTTGAACCTTCAGTCACATTTGCCCTTCCCTCACGCTCCTTCATGAACTTGGCCGGCTTGAGGTGTGGGTGAAGTATCCAGCATTGGCTCTTCTTATGACCATGCTTCTTGCAATGATCACAGTTGCCATTGAACTTCCTGTCCTCGTACTTCCCGTGAGATGCCTTGTTTGCTTGTGGAGCCTCGGTTGAGTCCTCATGAGCTGCTTGATTGGCAAGAGAGAGCTCCCCCTTTCCTCCAAACAACCCCATAGATCCCTGCTCCCTTTGGATTTGCGCACGCACCTCCTCAAGGTCCGGAAGCTTGTCTGACCTCAACATGTGCTGGATGAGTTGAGTGTAGGCCGGGTTCAGTGTGAAAAGCAATCCAAAGACCTTGTCTTGCTCGCGCCTCTCATTCAACTGATCTGGATCAGTTGTGCTTGGCCTCAGCATCTCCAGCTCTGACCATAAGGACCTGAACCTCCCCAAGTGCTTAGTGAACTCCATGTCCTCTTGTGCAAGACGGTTGATCGCTAGCTTCACTTCAAACACACGGCTGAGGTTGGAAGTGTTCCCATACACCTTCTTCAGTGTGTCCCACAGCTCTTTGGCTGATTCACAGTAGCTGTAGGCATCCAAGATAGCTGGGTCCAAGGATGCGTGTAGAACCGTCATCACCAGCATGTCTTCTTGTTGCCATTTCTCCACAACCACTTCATTGGAGACCTCTTCTTGATATCCTCCCTGAGTAATGAGTTTCGGAGCCTCCCCTGTTGTGATGTGCCCCCACAAACCCTTACTTCCCACCGCAGTCTTCACCATCCGAGACCACACAAGGTAGTTGCTACCTTTGAAAGTAACCGCTACCTTCATCCTCATGTTCATCCCATGTTCCATCTTTGCTTGACTTGAAAACTTGAATCTTGAATCTCGTACACACCAACCTTGAGTCTAGAATCACGCAAACACACAGAACGTAGCACAGCTTCAACTCGAACGTATCACAGCTTCAACACCTTCAAAACTACTCGCGTGTAGCTTCAAAGCCGTTAGCTTGTAACTCTCTAAAGATCAAACCCCAGATTCAAATGAACCTGGCTTTGATACCATATGAGATTAAGAGATCCTTAGAGTAACTAGAATGTAAGTGAGAGTTTAGGTGAAGTTTAGAAAGAGATTATGAAAGATTAAGTAACTTGAGAGCCGTTTAGTGTCTAAGAGAGAACCATAGTGTCTAAGAGATTAGAGAGACTCAAACTGCTTAATCTTTATTAGTGTTGATGAGTTACAATATATAGGAGAGCTACTAGGGTTTACAAATCGCAAAGTTAAGGAGTAAGCATGTGAAGTCAAGGTAAAGGATTCAAATCAACCACTAGGAGGCATCACACGCTTATGGCATCTTGGACTAAAGGTGCTTTAGCTTTCCAGCCTGTCCCAGCCTGGCAATGCGCGTCCCTTATCTCTTAAACGGTCTGATCCTTCTCCACTTGAGTAACTCTTCCATAGTTACCGTTTCACTTGTGCAAGGTAAGTTTAGGTTGAGGCTTGGATGGTACGGACTGTACGGCTTGTACGGCCTTGTACGGACGTCCGTACCATGCTCTCCCTAAACTCCCTTAAGCTTCCTCATCTCCTTTCCTCTTCAACTCCTTAGCTCTTCATACATATACTCAGCTCAACTCAACAAGGAGAGAGTCACACTACGAGGAGAAAGTGACCTCCACCTTCCCACCAATGCTTTTCAATCACTCTTGCCAGTAGAGGATGCTTCAAGGCAAGGTGTTGATCATTGGTTATACACTCACTACGCTAGTGCGGCCTCTTGTGAGACAACTCCCGTTGAAATTTCTTGTATATTGGAAAAATTTTCGAAAGTGTTTTGTATGCCGGACGGTCTTCCTCCGCTTCGTGGCATCGAACATCAAATCTTACTTAAACCAGGCACTTCGCCGGTTAGTGTACGTCCTTATCGCTACCCACAAGCTCACCAGGAAGCGATGACTACACTGGTTCAAGACATGCTAAAGAAAGGGATCATTCGAGCTAGCCGCAGTCCTTATTCGAGTCCTGTGTTATTGGTGAAGAAGAAAGACAAATCATGGCGCTTTTGTGTGGATTACAGGGCTTTAAATCAAGTGACTGTTGCGGATAAGTTTCCGATTCCCATGATTGACCAGCTGATGAATCAACTTCACGGGGCAGTGGTATTTTCAAAGCTTGATCTAACTTCAGGATACCATCAGATTAGAATGCAGCAAGAAGACGTGGAGAAAACTGCGTTCAGAACACATGATGGTCACTATGAATTTTTGGTTATGCCGTTTGGATTGACAAATGCGCCAGCAACGTTTCAAGCTTTTGATGAATGAGATATTTCGACCTTATCTGAACAAATTCATCTTGGTGTTTTTTTTTGACATATTGGTTTATAGTAACAGCATCAGTGATGATATGATCATGGACCAGTCAAACAAAGAAGATAATGGGAGCATGGAAGATCCAGCTGATGGAGGAGCTCTAGCCATATCTGAAGGTCCTATGACTCGAGCCAGAAGCAAGCAACTCAAAGAAGCCATTGGAGGATTACTTAAGACATCACTGAAGCAAGAAGAGAGTCTTGGAAGAAGCTTGATCAACCAAGACACACTTACCACAATTCAAGCCATCTCAGCTCCAAGATAGACATCAAATGAGCAAGTAACATATGTGTGCTCTTTTTCCCTATCTTTGGTTTTGTCCCACGGGGTTTTCCAAAGATAGGTTTTTAATGAGGCCATATGTTGCTTTCCTATCACTCATTTGATGATCTCAGTTCAAGACTTTATTTTAATTATTTATCTTTGCTAAACTTGAGAATTAAGCTGCCAGACTTGAGAATTAAGCTGCCAGACTTGAAAGCCCTTATAAGGTTTTATATGGGTTTTATAAGGTTTATTTTTAAGGCCCATTTAGAGACCAAGGAGCCTGTTCCTTGCTTTCTCTATAAATATGTGTCTGAAAACCCTAATAGAGTTATCCAATCTTTTATTTTCAGACTCTTGTCTCTCTCTCTGACGGCTGCAAGTCTTCTTGTAGATCTGAGTGTTCTTGAGTCTTTGTTAGTGTGTCATATCTAACAAAACCACAAGAGTGATTGTCTTGGTGTGTCATATCCAAGGGATTCACTTAGGAGTATCAAGGAGACCTCTCACATCTCTTTGTGTCACCATTCATTCCACAAACCTTGAAGCAGATTGAGTCTTTGATTCTCTGTTTGCAAGGATCTATCCCATTCCAACCAGAGAAGCATCCTAGGAGTGTATTATGTGGTATCAGAGCAACTCTGGCTAGGGAAGTTCTCGTTCTCTTTAAGATTTCACTAGATCTATTCATTTGTTTTCATAACCATTGCTAGATCTGGGTTTGTTGTCTTATTTCTGTCGATCTGTTTCACTCTGAGTTCAATATTGGCAGATCTGTTGTTCTGAGCTTTGAAAGTGATAAATCTGAGAATTTTTATTCTAGATCTGTACTGAATTTGTTCATCTTTTGGTGTTGTTGAGTTAGATCTATTGTTTCTATCAGTTTGTCATCCGATCTGTTGATTAACTTGTGTAAACCTGATAGATCTGTTCTTGTTTGTCGAAAATCTGAGAAATTTTTATTCTAGATCTGTGCTGAATCTGTTTCATCTCTTGTTTGTTTTCCTTATTTGATTTTGATTTCGAACTCCTTACTGGTTGAGTGTTATCTTTTGGTTTCAGGTACCAATGGGTAATGCAACTGATGAAGAAGCAGAACTAATGAGGAAGAACAAGTTGTTGATGGAAGCCATGACTAATCAACTCAATCAGACTATGCTTACCAACATGACTGAGATGATGAAAGAAAGTCTGAAAGAGATCAGAGAAGAGATCAGACAAGCTACTGGTCAGGGTCACAGTAATGAATCCAGGAGGAACAGACGGACTCAACCACAACAGGAGCATTCTGGTTCACAAGAGACTGACAACTACTATGACCGCAACCGATCTGAACGCAGTAGCTCTTCCTCTAGGGACAGTAGGAGGAGGCATAGGCGTGGTCATGATGGAAGAAGACTTCACAGGGATGAGCTTGCTGGTTTAAAGCTTAAAATTCCACCCTTTCATGGGAAAGTTGATCCGGATGCTTACTTAGATTGGGAGAAGAAGATAGAGCTTGTCTTCAATGTGCAACACTACTCCAATGCCCAAAGAATTCAGATTGCTGCCACTGAGTTCTATGACTATGCTTTGAGTTGGTGGGATGAGTTGGTGACTACTAGAAGACTTAACCAGGAATATCCAGTTGACTCATGGAATGAGATGAAGTCTCTTATGCGCAAGAGGTTTGTGCCAAGCCATTACCACCGAGATCTCCATCAGAAGCTTAGAAGACTTACCCAAGGATCTAAGACTGTGGAAGAGTACTATCAAGACATGGAGATGCTGATGTTAAGGCCTGGTATCTTGGAGGATAGAGAAACTACTATGGCCAGGTTCCTTGGAGGGCTTAACCGTGAGATACAAGACAGTGTGGAGATGCAACACTATGTGGAGATAGAAGAGATGTTGCACAAAGCTATTCTAGTGGAGCAGCAGCTCAAGAGGAAGGGTAACTCACGCAGCTATGGATCTTCTAGGTTCCACCACTCTAAGGAAGAGAAAACATCCTATCTG
The DNA here is from genome assembly GCF_000309985.2 of Brassica rapa. Lineage (NCBI taxonomy): Eukaryota > Viridiplantae > Streptophyta > Magnoliopsida > Brassicales > Brassicaceae > Brassica > Brassica rapa. The sequence continues at coordinate 80,605 of NW_022611036.1, forward strand.
AAGGATAGCAAGCCTCAGCAGAAAGAAGAGACTAAGCCAAGCAGCACATCCAGCAAAGACAAAGGCAAAGCTGAAGCTACTAGTTCCAGAACCAGAGATGTTAAGTGTTTCAAATGTCAAGGGCGTGGGCATTATGCTAATGAGTGCACCAACAAAAAGGTTATGATTCTTCTTGAGAATGGAGAGTATGAATCAGAAGAAGAGAAGTCTGGGTCTGATCATGAGGAGTCTGGAGAAGAAAGTGAAGTAGAACCAGTGAAAGGAAGGTTGTTGGTGACAAGAAGGCTCTTGAACTTGCAAACTAAGCATGGAGAGCTTGAGCAGCGTGAGAATCTGTTTTACACAAGGTGTATGGTTCAGGGAAAGGTGTGCAGTCTCATTATTGATGGAGGAAGTTGTGTCAATGTAGCTAGTGAGACAATGGTGAAGAAATTGGGTTTGAAAATTCAGAAACACCCAAGACCATACAGATTGCAGTGGCTTAATGAGGAGGGCGAGATGAGAGTTTCTACTCAAGTGCTGGTTCCTATAGCCATTGGTAGATATGAAGATGAAGTCTTGTGTGATGTGTTGCCAATGGAAGCCAGTCATATACTCCTTGGAAGACCCTGGCAGTATGATAGACGTGTGAATCATGATGGCTTCACCAACAAGCACTCATTTGAATTCAATGGAAAGAAGACTGTACTGGTGCCTTTATCTCCTAAAGAGGTTCATGAAGATCAACTCCAGCTTCAGAAAAAGAAAGAGAAAGAGATAGACCTCAAACCTGATCAGAACAAGCATCACAGCCTCTATGCCAAACAGGGAGATATCAAAAGAATTCTTTACTCTCAAAATTCTCTTATCTTGCTTATGTTTAAGGAGACTTTACTAACAGTTACTGATCACACACCGGATCATCCGAGTGAACTAGTCTCTCTTTTACAGGAATATGCAGATGTGTTTCCAGAAGATAGCCCCATTGGATTGCCTCCAGTTCGTGGGATTGAACACCAAATCGACTTTGTACCTGGTTCAACACTACCAAACAGGCCTGCATACAGAACTAATCCAGTGGAGACTAAAGAATTGCAAAGACAAGTAGAGGAGCTGATGGAGAAGGGTCATATCCGGGAGAGTTTAAGTCCTTGTGCAGTTCCGGTGCTCCTTGTGCCTAAGAAAGATGGGAGCTGGCGCATGTGTGTTGATTGTAGAGCAATCAACAACATAACAGTGAAGTATCGCCACCCTATTCCTAGATTAGATGATATGCTTGATGAGTTACATGGTTCTTGCTTCTTTTCTAAGATAGACTTGAAAAGTGGATATCATCAGATTAGGATGAAAGAAGGAGATGAGTGGAAAACTGCTTTTAAAACTAAACATGGCTTGTATGAGTGGTTAGTTATGCCATTTGGATTAACCAATGCTCCTAGTACATTCATGAGACTGATGAATCATATTCTTAGGTCTTTCATAGGCATCTTTGTTGTTGTGTACTTTGATGATATATTAGTTTACAGCAAATGCTTAGAAGATCATATAGAACATCTTAGGGCTGTTTTGGATGTTTTGAGAAAAGAAAATATTTATGCCAATCTGAAGAAGTGCACTTTTTGCACAGATAACTTGGTCTTTCTAGGTTTTGTTGTAAGTGCAGATGGTGTAAAGGTGGATCAGGAGAAGATCAAAGCAATACAAGAGTGGCCGAGTCCAACTACAGTAGGAGAAGTAAGGAGTTTCCATGAACTGGCAGGTTTCTATAGGCGCTTTGTGAAGGATTTCAGCACTCTTGCAGCTCCCCTGACTGAGATAATAAAGAAGGATGTAGGATTCAAGTGGGGAGAAGTTCAAGAAGCCGCATTCCAACTCCTTAAAGAGAAGCTTACTCAATCTCCTCTTCTCATACTTCCTGATTTTTCTAAAACATTTGAAATAGAATGTGATGCCTCAGGAATTGGAATTGGTGCTGTGTTGATGCAGGATAAAAGACCTATTGCTTATTTCAGTGAGAAACTCAGTGGAGCTACTCTCAACTATGCCACTTATGAGAAAGAACTCTATGCCTTGGTGAGAGCTATGACTTTTGAGAAATGTAAAGTAGAATCTGAGTTTATAAGAGAATAAGAGATAGATTAAGAAAGAGTAAGAGATTATGAGACTAATGGAGAATCATAGTGATTAGAACTGTCTAACTTTCATTAATGAGATTAGGATACATTATATAGTGTGAGAGAGACTCTAGGGTTTCGACTACAAGCATGTAGAGTCAAAGGATAAGATAAGAATGCATTTGAACTATCCAATAGGAGTGACCGCGTGTGTGAGGCATCTTTGCTTTATGCCTTTTCCTTTCCAGCTAGAGACAGGCTGTCACACACTCCTTCTTCCTTTGGTAACGGTCTGATCCTTCAGGTGAGTGATCAGTGCTTCTTCTTATCACGGTAAGTCACTCAAGTAACTCTTGACTTAACCGCAGCTGAGGTAAGTGTGTACGGCCAAGTAGTACGGCCTTGTACGGCCTTGCCTTGTACGGACACACCTTACCCAACCTTCTCCATTCCTCCTAAGCTCCTTCTTAACCTCTCAAGACTTCTTCTCAACACTCCCCCTCAAGCTTAGCTTTGTAAAAGTCTAAGCTTGGATAGCCACGAGATCTTCCTCATTAAAAACCTCACCAAGGAAAACCCATTGGGACAAAACCTTGATGAGGGAAAAAGAGTAAAGACCTCACAGCCAAAGGGGATCAGCTCCTTCTCTTCCCAAGATCAATGAGGCCCAACCTGATGTGAATGGACTCCATTGTCTTCTGTCTCGCAGCCTTAGTGAACACATCAGCCAACTGATCTTCACTTCTTGTATAGCATGGCAGGATGACTCCTAAGATGATCATCTGCCTCACCTTGTGACAATCCACTTCAATGTGCTTGGTTCTCTCATGAAACACCGAGTTGGAGGCAATGTGGATGGCAGCTTGGTTATCACAATGCATTGTCATTGGCGTGGCTTGGTCAATCTCCAAATGCTTCAAGATGCCTTTGATCCACACCAGCTCGTTGGTAAGCTTCAGCATAGCTCTATACTCAGCCTCTGCACTTGAGCAAGACACCACCTTCTGCTTCTTACTCTTCCAAGTAACCAAGTTGCCTCCAATGAATGTGCAATAGCCTGTGGTTGATCTCCTGTCTGCTCTATCACCAGCCCAATCTGCATCACAGTATCCAACCCCTTCAGTGCTCCCATTGCAACCCATCCATACTCCTTGATCAGGTGAGCCGTTGAGATACATCAAGATCCTCTCCACCATGCGCCAGTGATGCTCCTTAGGCACTTGCATGTGTTGACTCACCTGATTCACAGCAAAACAAATGTCAGGTCTAGTTATGGTAAAGTAAATCAATTTACCAACTAGTTTTCTATAGAGTTTAGGATCCTGATAAGGTTTGCTGTCTTCAATCTCCCCCTCTCGTGGGACTTTGTAGCCATCCTCCATAGGCATCCTTGCTGTCTTGCCTCCATAAGCACCTGCACCTTTCAAAAGATCAAGTGTATACTTCCTTTGGGACATGAACAACCCTTCCTTGGATCTACATATCTCAATTCCAAGAAAGTATTTCATTTCTCCCAAGTCTTTAATCTCAAACATGGATTTAAGGAACTCCTAGGTTGCTATGATACCTTCCTTGTCACTTCCTGTGATAATGATATCATCAACATACACAAGGAGTGCAATCATACCTGAGGGAGTGGTGAGAGTGAAGAGGGTGTGGTCTAGTTCAGACTTCTTGAAGCCTCGGCCATTCAGAGTAGTACTCAGCTTGTTGTACCAAGCTCTTGGTGATTGCTTCAGTCCATAGATAGCTTTCTTCAGTCTCAACACATTCCCTCTTTTCACTAAGTGTTCCAAGCCTGGAGGTGGATGCATATACACTTCATCCTCCAGCTCTCCTTGTAGGAATTCATTCTTCACATCCATTTGCCATAAGCCCCATCCAAGATTTACAGCCAAGCTTAATTCAATCCGGATTGTGTGTAGTTTAGCTACTGGTGCAACGGTCTCAATGTAATCCTCTCCATAAGTTTGAGTGAAACCTCTTGCAACCAGTCTTGACTTCTTCCTCTCAACTGTTCCATCAGCCTTATACTTGATTGTGAAGATCCATCTACTAGTCACAGCCTTCTTCCCTTTTGGTAACTCACTCTCATACCATGTATCATTCTTGATCATAGCTCCTGCCTCAGCTCCAACTGATTCCTTCCATTCCTTATCCATTACTGCCTCTTCATAGCTTCTTGGAATGTAATTCTCATCCAAATTTACCATAAAGGCACAATGTTCTTCAGGGTATTGAGCAAAGGAGCACACAGCTTGAGAGGGATGCTCCACAGCTTGGGCATTGTAGTACACTCGCGTGTTTACCCAACTGGAAGGATCCTTCCTCAGCCTTGTGCTTCTTCTCAATACAGGTTGTTCTTGTTCTTGAACCGGTTCATCTTGTGTACTTGGTTCTTGAACTCCACTCTGATGTTCTTCATCTTCTTGGCTTTGCTCACCTTGATGATGAGAACCTGAGTTGATCTCTTCTCCTTCTTCACTCAAGCCGACTCCTTCTTGGCCATTTTCTTGAGTTTCAGGTTCACTTCCCCCCTCATGATCAAGGTGAGGTGTTTGTGTAGCTCTAAGAGGTTCACTTGAGCTTCCTTCTTGACCCCCACCACTCGCAGACTGATCCTGGTTCATGCTGATGCCTAGACCTTCTAAGATAGTCCTTAAGACTCCAGCCTTATCTGATGTGAGATCTTTCAATTCCTCTTGATTCTTCTCCTCATAGTATCCTCTTTCTTCAATGAACTTCACATCTCTAGATACAAGTACTCTTCTAGCTTCCGGATCATAACACTTGTATCCTTTTTGAGTTGTTGAGTAACCAATGAACATTGCCTTCCTGCTTCTGGCTTCTAACTTGTTTCTCAACTCTCCTGGTACCAGCACATAGCATAAACACCCAAATACTCTTAGGTACTCTACTGATGGCTTGTGCTTGTTGAGAACCTCAAATGGTGCTTGATCCTTTAACACCTTAGTAGGAATCCGGTTGATCAAGTAGCATGCAGTTGCAACCGCATCACTCCAAAATCTCTTTGGGACATTGGCTTGAAACATCAGTGATCTAGCTACCTCCATCAAGTGCCTGTTCTTCCTCTCAGCCACCCCATTCTGTTGTGGAGTATAAGGACAGCTTGTTTGATGCAAGATCCCATGATGATTCAGATGGCTCTTGAACGCATAGCTTGTGTACTCTCCTCCATTATCTGATCTAAAAATTTTAATCTTGGCATGATAATGGTTAGTCACATAAGCTTGAAAGTTCTTAAATGCATCTATCACTCTATCTTTTGATGGGATTAAAGTTAACCAGGTGTATTTGGATTTTTCATCAATGAATGTCACAAAGTATTTATGATTATCCCTAGATATGCAAGGTGCAGTCCAAACATCAGAATGTATAAGATCAAAGCACTTATCATAAACACTAGTAGAGTTTGGAAAAACAGTTTTACAATGCTTGCCTAAAATGCAAGCTTCACAATCCTTATTCTCAAATGAAACACCTGGTAACATCAAGTTCAAAGCCCTACCATGGGGATGTCCTAATCTAGCATGCGACAAAGCATTTTTATTTAAACTAGAAGCAGAAGTAAATGAGCATTTGTGATTGGAAACAGGTTCAAGTTCTTCAAGCAAATACAACTCTCCTTTAGTGATTCCTTTTCCAATCATTTGGCTGCTCTCAATATCCTGAAACTTCACATCATTAGGGCTGAATATAACATTGCAATTCAAATCAGTTGTGCACTTCTTGACAGATAACAAGTTGGATGTGAAATCAGGCATATAGAAAGCTCTAGAGTTTTTGTCAAACAATTTCAAGTTTCCTATTCCTCTAATAGGTATCTTATCTCCATTTGCAATCATAACATGTCCATTAGTTGGTTCTATATCTTTAATGAGATTTGTATCACTAATCATGTGATGAGATGCACCAAAATCAACAATTAATGGCTTAGTTATGTTGCTAGCAGTGTGACACAGGTTCAATGGTGATCTAAATGCTTTAAGCTCATGATACATCCTAGCATTTCTATCAAAGGTGTACTCGGTTCTAGCATTGTCACTACACTTAATGCTATTCATCCTAGCAATGTCAGTAACATATGGAGTATTATCTATAGTCCTAGCTATCATTGATGCACCAAATGAGTACCCATGAATGTTACCATTCTCCTTGAGCATTTTGATGAGTGCATCCATCTCGGATCTCCTTATGAAGTCCTGATCATTGCCGCGGATGTTAGGAGTTGCTGAGTATGTCACCAGTGCCTTTCCATCACCCTCACGTCCCTCTCCTTCAGCTCCACGGTTAGATGGTCCTGCTCCATCAGATACATGCGCCCTTGCCTCCCTTTCCTTCATGAACTTCGCCGGCTTCAAATGAGGATGAAGTATCCAGCATTGGCTCTTCTTGTGTTCATGCTTCTTGCAATGATCACAATTGCCATTGAACTTCCTATCCTCATACTTGCCGTGTGCTACTTTGTTGGCTTGTGGAGTCTCTTCATGATCAGATTGCACAGCATTTGCAAGAGACAGCTCCCCCTTGCCTCCAAACAAGCCAATGGAGCCTTGCTCCTTTTGTATCTGAGCACACGCCTCCTCTAGATCACGTAGCTTCTCGGACCTCAACATGTGCTGGATTAGACCAGTGTAGCTTGGATTCAGCGTGAGTAGGAGCCCAAAGACCTTGTCCTGCTCACGCCTCTCATTTAGGAGCTCTGGATCAAGTGTACTTGGCCTAAGCATCTCCAACTCAGACCACAGTGACCGGAACCTTCCCAAATGCTTGGTAAACTCCATGTCTTCTTGAGACAACCCATTGATTGCCTTCTTTACTTCAAACACACGGCTCAGATTGGAAGTGTTTCCATACACCTTCTTCAGTGTGTCCCACAGCTCCTTGGCTGTCTCACAGTAGCTATAAGCATCCAGTATAGCTGGCTCCAACGAGGCATGAAGAACTGACATCACCATCATGTCTTCTTGCTGCCACTTCTCAGCTTCACTCTCCGAGACACTCTCCTTGTCTCCTTCTTGGGTAATCAGCTTAGGAGCCTCACCGGATGTGATGTGCTTCCATAAACCCTTGCTTCCCACAGCAGTCTTCACCATCCTAGACCATACTAGGTAGTTACTTCCCTTGAAAGTCACCGCAACCTTCATCTTCATTCCGCTTTCCATCTTCAACAGCTTCACTTCAATAGCTTGCAAAAGACTTGATCTTGGACCTCAGATTCGCAACCCCAGCTTCCCACCTTGTATCTTGTCTTGTATCTTCAAAGAACCTCCAAAGAACCAGAAAATATCTCCCAAAAAGTAGTTGAAACCTTTGTGATGTCGAATCTCTCAAGAACACTCCAAACACACTCACTTGATCTCTTAAAGCTTCAAGTTTGAATCTTTAAGAGAAACACCAAAGAACTCAGATTGAAATCAACCTGGCTCTGATACCATATGACTTTTGAGAAATGTAAAGTAGAATCTGAGTTTATAAGAGAATAAGAGATAGATTAAGAAAGAGTAAGAGATTATGAGACTAATGGAGAATCATTGTGAAATGTGTAGAGAGATTTAGTGATTAGAACTGTCTAACTTTCATTAATGAGATTAGGATACATTATATAGTGTGAGAGAGACTCTAGGGTTTCGACTACAAGCATGTAGAGTCAAAGGATAAGATAAGAATGCATTTGAACTATCCAATAGGAGTGACCGCGTGTGTGAGGCATCTTTGCTTTATGCCTTCTCCTTTCCAGCTAGAGACAGGCTGTCACACGCTCCTTCTTCCTTTGGTAACGGTCTGATCCTTCAGGTGAGTGATCAGTGCTTCTTCTTATCACGGTAAGTCACTCAAGTAACTCTTGACTTAACCGCAGCTGAGGTAAGTGTGTACGGCCAAGTAGTACGGCCTTGTACGGCCTTGCCTTGTACGGACACACCTTACCCAACCTTCTCCATTCCTCCTAAGCTCCTTCTTAACCTCTCAAGACTTCTTCTCAACAAGAGCTCTACAGACTTGGCAGCATTATCTCTGGCCAAAGGAGTTTGACATTCACACAGACCATGAATCTCTCAAGTACCTCAAAGGACAAAGTAAGCTCAGCAAGAGACATGCCAGATGGGTAGAATTCATTGAAACCTTCCCTTATGTGATCAAATACAAACAAGGTAAGGAAAATATAGTTGCTGATGCACTATCCAGAAGGTATGTCCTCTTGAATACTCTTGATGCTAAGTTGCTAGGCTTTGAGCAGATTAAAGAAATGTATGAATCTGATCCTGACTTTCAAGAAGCTTATAATTCATGTGCTAAGTATGCTGCTGGACATTATTTTAGGCATGATGGATTCTTATTCTATGACAATCGTTTATGTGTTCCTAATTGCTGTTTGAGAGATCTATTTGTCAGGGAATCCCATGGAGGAAGCTTGATGGGTCATTTTGGTATAGCAAAAACTCTTAAAGTTTTGCAGGATCACTTCTATTGGCCGCATATGAAAAGAGATGTGGAGAGAATCTGTGGAAGGTGCACAACTTGCAAGCTTGCAAAGTCTAAGGTTCAACCTCACGGTTTGTATTCTCCTTTGTCTATTCCTACTCATCCTTGGAATGATATATCTATGGATTTTATTGTGGGATTGCCAAGAACTAGGACATGAAAGGATTCTATCTTTGTAGTTGTGGATAGGTTTTCAAAAATGGCACATTTCATTGCTTGCCATAAAACTGATGATGCATTGCATGTTGCTAACATGTTCTTTAAAGAGATTGTGCGCATTCGTGGCATGCCTAAGACTATAGTTTCTGATAGAGATACTAAGTTTCTTAGTTATTTTTGGAAGAATCTTTGGTCTAAGCTAGGTACTAAGCTGTTATTCTCTACTACATGTCATCCACAAACTGATGGGCAAACTGAGGTAGTTTATAGAACTCTTGGAACTCTCTTGCGTGCATTCATTAAAAAGAATCTGAAATCATGGGAAGAGTATTTGCCTCACTGTGAATTTGCTTATAATCATGCTCAGCATTCTGCTTCTAAGTATTCTCCTTTTGAAATTGTTTATGGGTTCAATCCCATCTCACCTTTGGATCTAATGCCTTTACCTGAGTGTGAAAGGGTTAGTATGGATGGGAAAAAGAAAGCAGAAATGGTGCAGCAGATTCATGAGCAGGCAAGAAGAAACATTGTGGAAAAAACCAAGCAGTACACTAAAAGAGCAAACAAAGGCAGGCGTGAGATGATCTTTGATGTAGGTGATAAAGTGTGGGTTCACTTGCGCAAGGAGAGGTTTCCAAATGAAAGAAAGTCTAAGCTCATGCCGCGGATTGATGGCCCTTTTGAAGTCATCCAGAAAATCAATGACAATGCCTACAAGCTTAATCTTCAAGGTAAGTATGATATAAGTAATAGCTTTAATGTTACTGACTTGGCTCCTTTTGTTGCAGATGAGCTAGATTTGAGGACAAATCCTTTTCAAGAGGGAGGGGATGATATGATCATGGACCAGTCAAACAAAGAAGATAATGGGAGCATGGAAGATCCAGCTGATGGAGGAGCTCTAGCCATATCTGAAGGTCCTATGACTCGAGCCAGAAGCAAGCAACTCAAAGAAGCCATTGGAGGATTACTTAAGACATCACTGAAGCAAGAAGAGAGTCTTGGAAGAAGCTTGATCAACCAAGACACACTTACCACAATTCAAGCCATCTCAGCTCCAAGATAGACATCAAATGAGCAAGTAACATATGTGTGCTCTTTTTCCCTATCTTTGGTTTTGTCCCACTGGGTTTTCCAAAGATAGGTTTTTAATGAGGCCATATGTTGCTTTCCTATCACTCATTTGATGATCTCAGTTCAAGACTTTATTTTAATTATTTATCTTTGCTAGACTTGAGAATTAAGCTGCCAGACTTGAGAATTAAGCTGCCAGACTTGAGAATTAAGCTGCCAGACTTGAAAGCCCTTATAAGGTTTTATATGGGTTTTATAAGGTTTATTTTTAAGGCCCATTTAGAGACCAAGGAGCCTGTTCCTTGCTTTCTCTATAAATATGTGTCTGAAAACCCTAATAGAGTTATCCAATCTTTTATTTTCAGACTCTTGTCTCTCTCTCTGACGGCTGCAAGTCTTCTTGTAGATCTGAGTGTTCTTGAGTCTTTGTTAGTGTGTCATATCTAACAAAACCACAAGAGTGATTGTCTTGGTGTGTCATATCCAAGGGATTCACTTAGGAGTATCAAGGAGACCTCTCACATCTCTTTGTGTCACCATTCATTCCACAAACCTTGAAGCAGATTGAGTCTTTGATTCTCTGTTTGCAAGGATCTATCCCATTCCAACCATAGAAGCATCCTAGGAGTGTATTAAGTGATCATGTTCAGCACTTGCAGACAGCATTACACATTTTGGCACAACATTCGTTGTATGCAAACAAGAAAAAGTGTGTCTTCGGTCAGAGCAGTGTAGAGTATCTCGGTCATGTGATTTCTGAAAAAGGGATAGCTACAGACGCGGCTAAAACAGAGGCAATGCGACTTTGGCCCACTCCAAAGAACATCAAACATTTACGTGGCTTCTTAGGACTCACAGGCTATTATCGCAATTTTATAAAAAAACTATGGGGTATTGGCTAGACCGTTAACAGAGCTGCTCAAGAAAGATCAGTTTGCATGGTCAGGAGAGAAACAAGAGATATTTGACAAATTGAAGGCAACTATGGTGGATGCACCAGTATTAGCCCTTCCGGATTTTTCTCAGAAGTTTGTAGTTGAAACAGATGCTTCCGGGTTTGGGATAGGAGCTGTGTTGATGCAGAATAAGAGGCCTATAGCCTACTTCAGTCATGGTCTCACGGCGAGGGAACAGTTGAAACCAATTTATGAGAGGGAACTTATGGCGGTGGTGTTGGCTATACGTAAGTGGAAACATTACTTGTTGGGACGGAGATTTGTTGTTCATACGGATCAGAGAAGTCTGAAGTACTTACTTGAACAACGGGAAGTCAGTATGGAATATCAGAAGTGGTTAGTAAAGCTGTTGGGTTATGAGTTCGACATTATTTTTAAGCCAGGGGTTCAGAACGCTGCTGCTGATGGGCTTTCAAGAATCGATCACACGGGTGAGCTAACATCTTTTACACAGTTATTTGCTTTATCTGCCCCTACGGCGTTGCAGATTACAGAGTTATATCAAGAAATAGAGGCTGATACAACGATTCAAGAAACAATTAAACAGATTAAGTCGGGAAGTACAGTTAAAGCTGGCCTTACAGTATGTGAAGATAGACTTTGGTATAAGGGCAGGCTGGTCATTCCCTCCTCTTCACGTTTCATTCCGTTGATCCTTCAGGAGTGTTATGATGGTCTAGCTGGCGGTCACTCCGGGGTTCTCAAAACAGTTAAACGTATCCAGCTTTGGTTTCATTGGGAAGGGTTGTTTCGTTCTGTGCAGCAATATGTGTCGGCTTGTCAGATATGTCAAACCCACAAATATTCGACTCTGTCACCCGCGGGTCTTTTACAACCACTACCTATTCCGAACTTGATTTGGGAAGATATTTCTATGGACTTCATAGAAGGCTTACCTATGTCTAATGGTAGCAATGTCATCTTCGTTATCGTGGATCGCTTGAGCAAATATGGCCACTTCTTGACGTTGAAACATCCATTTCAAGCTTCTGACGTTGCCAAGCGTTTTATTGGAGAGGTAGTGAGGCTACACGGCTTTCCGAAGTCCATCGTTTCAGATCGTGACAAGGTGTTTCTTAGTCACTTTTGGAAGGAATTGTTTCGTTTAGCTGACACAAAGCTCAAGTTCAGTACGTCATTCCACCCACAGACGGATGGTCAAACAGAGGTACTGAACCGCTGCTTAGAGACGTACTTACGTTGCTTTGCCTCAAGTCATCCACGCACTTGGTCGAAGTATTTGGGGTGGGCTGAGCTTTGGTACAATACATCATATCATACTTCACTACAGATGACTCCATTTCGTGTGGTTTATGGACGTGATCCTCCGGCTTTGCTGCGTTATGAACAAGGTTCTACAGAAAATGTTGATCTGGCGACTCAGTTGATTGAGCGTGATGCTATGTTATTGGAGGTGAAGAAACACTTGGTCCACGCTCAACAATTGATGAAGAATAACGCTGATAAGCACCGTCGAGATGTTGAGATGTTGAGTTTGAAGAAGGGGCGATAGAAGCTTTCTCCAAAGTACTTTGGACCTTACCGCGTGGAAGAGAGGATTGGTAAGGCGGCATATCGACTGCAGTTTCCACCTTCGTCTAAAATCCATCCAGTGTTCCATGTTTCGCAGCTGAAAGCAGTAATTGGGAAGCATCATATTGTGTTACCTTTGCCTCCGGCTATATTAAGGGATGAGGAGATTATGGTGGAACCAGAGCTTATTCTTGAGAGCTGTTATACGCCTTCGGGTCATTTGGAAGTATTGGTTCAGTGGGTTGGTCTTCCTGCCACGGCCGCGACTTGGGTGGATGTTAAGGAGTTTCGAGCTCAGTTTCCTTCTTATCAGCTTGAGGGCAAGCTGAGTGTTAAAGGAGGGGGTATTGATAGGCTTGACAGAGTTTACGTGAGGAAGACGGGAGAGAAGGAAGCCGTTGGAGTCTGACGTGGCGGAAGATAATTCAAATAAAGAAGGAGATACTTGTTTTGAATTAGAGTCTTTCTAATGCTTTGTATTCGAATTGTATAAAGCCAACTTGTTGGCTAAGAAAGGAGGTAGCTTGTAGATTTGAGTTGAGTCTAACGACTTGAGGAGTGTATCGTCTGGGTGAGGCCAGCGGTTACTCAGATTCAAATCTATAAGCGACTCCGTGTTCATTTGTAATCGGATTGAAGATATACATACAGGATTGAGTTTAGATTGAGTTTCCATTAAGTTCGTATAGCTAAACTCTATCACTATAATCAGGAACAGAAGTGAGTTCTTCAAGCATATAGAGATCTCCCTTAGTCACCCCTTTCCCAATCAATCTGCTGCTCTCAATATCCTGAAACTTCACATCATTAGGACTAAAGATAACATTGCATTGTAAATCATTAGTACATCTCTTTACAGATAATAGGTTTGATGTGAATTCAGGCATGTAAAACGCTCTAGATTCTTTGTTAAACAACTTAAGCTTTCCTATTCCCTTAATAGGTATCTTATCTCCATTTGCTATCATCACATGCCCATGAGTAGGTTCTATATCCTTAATCAAGTTCTCATCACTTATCATATGATGTGATGCACCAGAATCAACAATCAATGGTTTATATACTCTTTTAGCATTGTGACAAAGATTACTAAGAGATGAATGCATCCTATCAGTTCTAGCAATGTGTGCATTTCTATACTCATCCCTAGCTTCTAACCGTTCTACTAGTTCCCTAATCAAGTGATCATCCTCATATGCAATCCTAGATGCTCCAAAAGAATAACCATAAGTGTTACCGTTTTCCTTTAGCATTTTGAAGAGAGCATCAAGGTCTGATCTCTTGATGTAGTCATCATTGCTGCGTGAGCTTGAGGCGCCTGTGTAAGCCACCAGAGACTTCCCATTCCCATCATTGCCTCCATGTCCATCCACTTCACTTGTCTTGATGGTGCCAGCTCTGCTTGATCCTTCAGTCACATTTGCCCTTCCCTCACGCTCCGCTTGATCCTTCAGTCACATTTGCCCTTCCCTCACGCTCCTTCATGAACTTGGCAGGCTTGAGGTGTGGGTGTAGTATCCAGCATTGGCTCTTCTTATGACCATGCTTCTTGCAATGATCACACTTGCCATTGAACTTCCTGTCCTCATACTTCCCGTGAGATGCCTTGTTTGCTTGTGGAGCTTCGGTTGAGTCCTCATGAGCTGCTTGATTGGCAAGAGAGAGCTCCCCCTTTCCTCCAAACAGCCCCATAGACCCCTGCTCCCTTTGGATTTGTGCACACACTTCCTCAAGGTCCGGAAGCTTGTCTGCCCTCAACATGTGCTGGATGAGTTGAGTGTAGGCCGGGTTCAGTGTGAGGAGCAGCCCAAAGACCTTATCTTGCTCGCGCCTCTCATTCAGCTGATCAGGGTCAGTTGTGCTCGGCCTCAGCATCTCTAGCTCGGACCACAAGACCTGAACCTCCCCAAGTGCTTTGTGAACTCCATATCCTCTTGCACAAGCCGGTTGATAGCTAGCTTCACTTCAAACACACGGCTGAGGTTGGAAGTGTTCCCATACACCTTCTTCAGCGTGTCCCACAGCTCTTTGGCTGATTCACAGTAGCTGTAGGCATCCAAGATAGCTGGATCCAAGGATGCGTGTAGAACCGTCATCACCAGCATGTCTTCTTGTTGCCACTTCTCTACAGCCGCTTCATTGGAGACCTCTTCTTGATCTCCTCCCTGAGTAATGAGTTTCGGAGCCTCCCCTGTTGTGATGTGCCCCCATAAACCCTTACTCCCCACCGCAGTCTTCACCATCCGAGACCAGACAAGGTAGTTGCTACTTTTGAAAGTAACCGCTACCTTCATCCTCATGCTCATCCCATGCTCCATCTTTACTCAGCTTGACTTGAACAGCTTGAATCTGGTGAAATCTTGAGTCTTGAATCACGTACACACACCAAACTTGAGTCTTGAATCACGCACACACACAGAACGTAGCACAGCTCCAACACCTTCAAAGCTACTCGCGTGTAGCTTCAAAGCCTTCAACCTGTAACTCTCTAAAGATCAAACCCCAGATTCTAATGAACCTGGCTCTGATACCATATGAGATTAAGAGATCCTTAGAGTAACTAGAATGTAAGTGAGAGTTTAGGTGAAGTTTAGAAAGAGATTATGAAAGATTAAGTAACTTGAGAGCCGTTTAGTGTCTAAGAGAGAACCATAGTGACTAAGAGATTAGAGAGACTCAAACTGCTTAATCTTTATTAGTGTTGATGAGTTACAATATATAGGAGAGCTACTAGGGTTTACAAATCGCAAAGGTAAGGAGAAAGCATGTGAAGTCAAGGTAAAGGATTCAAATCAACCACTAGCAAGCACCACACGCTTATGGCATCTTGGACTAAAGGTGCTTTAGCTTTCCAGCCTGTCCCAGCCTGGCAATGCGCGTCCCTTATCCCTTCAACGGTCTGATCCTTCTCCACTTGAGTAACTCTTCCATAGTTACCATTTCACTTGTGCAAGGTAAGTTTTGGTCGAGGCTTGGATGGTACAGACTGTACGGCTTGTACGGCCTTGTACGGACGTCCGTACCATGCTCTCCCTAAACTCCCTTAAGCTTCCTCATCTCCTTTCCTCTTCAACACCTTAGCTCTTCATACATATACTCAGCTCAACTCAACAGAATCACTTTGTGAGAAGCTTTACTTTGGATACATAAAGTGCTGGAGAATCACCAGGAAGTTGAATAAATCTCATAGCAGTTTGGATGAAGAAGGTATCCCAATTTCAAATCAGGTGATTCCAGTTTCCCAGTTTGGGAATAGGACAGCTTCTTCGTCGTTCCAATCAAACCAGGATGAATCTCTTTGTGAGAAGCTTGATTTCGATACATAAACTGGTGGAGAATCGCCAGGAAGTTGAATAAATCTCATAGGAGTTGGCAAGAAGAAGTTATCCCACTTTCAAATCAGGTGATTCCAGTTTCCCAGTTTTGGAATAACACAGCTTCTTCGTCGTTCCAATCAAACCAGGATGAATCACTTTGTGAGAAGCTTGATTTGGATACATAAAGTGGTGGAGAATCACCAGGAAGTTGAATAAATCCCATAGACCCCTGCTCCCTTTGGATTTGTGCACACACTTCCTCAAGGTCCGGAAGCTTGTCTGCCCTCAACATGTGCTGGATGAGTTGAGTGTAGGCCGGGTTCAGTGTGAGGAGCAGCCCAAAGACCTTATCTTGCTCGCGCCTCTCATTCAGCTGATCAGGGTCAGTTGTGCTCGGCCTCAGCATCTCTAGCTCGGACCACAAGGACCTGAACCTCCCCAAGTGCTTTGTGAACTCCATATCCTCTTGCACAAGCCGGTTGATAGCTAGCTTCACTTCAAACACACGGCTGAAGTTGGAAGTGTTCCCATACACCTTCTTCAGCGTGTCCCACAGCTCTTTGGCTGATTTACAGTAGCTGTGTAGAACCGTCATTACCAGCATGTCTTCTTGTTGCCACTTCTCTACAGCCGCTTCATTGGAGACCTCTTCTTGATCTCCTCCCTGAGTAATGAGTTTCGGAGCCTCCCCTGTTGTGATGTGCCCCCATAAACCCTTACTCCCCACCGCAGTCTTCACCATCCGAGACCACACAAGGTAGTTGCTACCTTTGAAAGTAACCGCTACCTTCATCCTCATGCTCATCCCATGCTCCATCTTTACTCAGCTTGACTTGAACAGCTTGAATCTGATGAAATCTTGAGTCTTGAATCACGTACACACACCAAACTTGAGTCTTGAATCACGCACACACACAGAACGTAGCACAGCTCCAACACCTTCAAAGCTACTCGCGTGTAGCTTCAAAGCCTTCAGCTTGTAACTCTCTAAAGATCAAACCCCAGATTCTAATGAACCTGGCTCTGATACCATATGAGATTAAGAGATCCTTAGAGTAACTAGAATGTAAGTGAGAGTTTAGGTGAAGTTTAGAAAGAGATTATGAAAGATTAAGTAACTTGAGAGCCGTTTAGTGTCTAAGAGAGAACCATAGTGACTAAGAGATTAGAGAGACTCAAACTGCTTAATCTTTATTAGTGTTGATGAGTTACAATATATAGGAGAGCTACTAGGGTTTACAAATCGCAAAGGTAAGGAGAACGCATGTGAAGTCAAGGTAAAGGATTCAAATCAACCACTAGCAAGCACCACACGCTTATGGCATCTTGGACTAAAGGTGCTTTAGCTTTCCAGCCTGTCCCAGCCTGGCAATGCGCGTCCCTTATCCCTTCAACGGTCTGATCCTTCTCCACTTGAGTAACTCTTCCATAGTTACCATTTCACTTGTGCAAGGTAAGTTTTGGTCGAGGCATGGATGGTACGGACTGTACGGCTTGTACGGCCTTGTACGGACGTCCGTACCATGCTCTCCCTAAACTCCCTTAAGCTTCCTCATCTCCTTTCCTCTTCAACACCTTAGCTCTTCATACATATAGTCAGCTCAACTCAACAGAATCACTTTGTGAGAAGCTTGATTTGGATACATAAAGTGGTGGAGAATCACCAGGTAGTTGAATAAATCTCGTAGGAATTGTGATGAAGAACTTATCCCACTTTCAAATCAGGTGATTCCAGTTTCCCAGTTTGGGAATAGCACAGCTTCTTCGTCGTTCCAATCAAACCAGGATGAATCACTTTGTGAGAAGCTTGATTTGGATACATAAAGTGGTGGAGAATAACCAGGAAGTTGAATAAATCTCATAGGAGTTGGGATGAAGAAGTTATCCCACATTCAAATCAGGTGATTCCGGTTTCCCAGTTTGGGAATAGCATAGCTTCTTTGTCGTTCCAGTCAAACCTGGATGAATCACTTTGTGAGAAGCTTTACTTTGGATACATTAAATGGTGGAGAATCACCAGGAAGTTAAATAAATCTCATAGGATTTGGGACGAAGAAGTTATCCCACTTTCAAATCAGGTGATTCCAGTTTCCCAGTTTGGGAATAGACAGCTTCTTCGTCGTTCCAATCAAACCAGGATGAATCTCTTTGTGAGAAGCTTGATTTGATACATAAACTGGTGGAGAATCACCAGGAAGTTGAATAAATCTCATAGGAGTTGGCAAGAAGAAGTTATCCCACTTTCAAATCAGGTGATTCCAGTTTCCCAGTTTGGGAATAGCACAGCTTCTTCGTCGTTCCAATCAAACCAGGATGAATCTCTTTGTGAGAAGCTTGATTTGGATACATAAAGTGGTGGAGAATCACCAGGAAGTTGAATAAATCTCATAGGAGTTGGCAAGAAGAAGTTATCCCACTTTCAAATCAGGTGATTCCAGTTTCCCAGTTTGGGAATAGCACAGCTTCTTCGTCGTTCCAATCAAACCAGGATGAATCTCTTTGTGAGAAGCTTGATTTGGATACATAAAGTGGTGGAGAACTACCAGGAAGTTGAATAAATCTCATAGGAGTTGGCAAGAAGAAGTTATCACACTTTCAAATCAGGTGATTCCAGTCTCCCAGTTTGGGAATAGCACAGCTTCTTCGTCGTTCCAATCAAACCAGGATGAATCTCTTTGTGAGAAGCTTGATTTGGATACATAAAGTGGTGGAGAATCACGAGGAAGTTGAATAAATCTCATAGGAGTTGGCAAGAAGAAGTTATCCCACTTTCAAATCAGGTGATTCCAGTTTCCCAGTTTGGGAATAGCACAGCTTCTTCGTCGTTCCAATCAAACCAGGATGAATCACTTTGTGAGAAGCTTGATTTGGATACATAAAGTGGTGGAGAATCACCAGGAAGTTGAATAAATCTCATAGGAGTTGGGATGAAGAAGTTATCCCACTTTCAAATCAGGTGATTCCAGTTTCCCAGTTTGGGAATAACACAGCTTCTTCGTCGTTCCAATCAAACCAGGATGAATCACTTTGTGAAAAGCTTGATTAGGATACATAAAGTGGTGGAGAGTCACCAGGAAGTTGAATAAATCTCATAGGATTGGGATGAAGAAGTTATCCCACTTTCAAATCAGGTGATTCCAGTTTCCCAGTTTGGGAATAGCACAGCTTCTTCGTCGTTCCAATCAAACCAGGATGAATCACTTTGTGAGAAGCTTGATTTGGATACATAAAGTGGTGGAGAATCACCAGGAAGTTGAATAAATCTCATAGGAGTTGGCATGAAGAAGTTATCCCACTTTCAAATCAGGTGATTCCAGTTTCCCAGTTTGGGAATAGCACAGCTTCTTCGTCGTTCCAATCAAACCAGGATGAATCACTTTGTGAGAAGCTTGATTTGGATACATAAAGTGGTGTAGAAACACCAGGAAGTTGAATAAATCTCATAGGAGTTGGCAAGAAGAAGTTATCCCACTTTCAAATCAGGTGATTCCAGTTTCCCAGTTTGGGAATAGCACAGCTTCTTCGTCGTTCCAATCAAACCAGGATGAATCACTTTGTGAGAAGCTTGATTTGGATACATAAAGTGGTGGAGAATCACCAGGAAGTTGAATAAATCTCATAGGAGTTGTGATGAAGAAGTTATCCCACTTTCAAATCAGGTGATTCCAGTTTCCCAGTTTGGGAATAGCACAGCTTCTTCGTCGTTCCAATCAAACCAGGATGAATCACTTTGTGAGAAGCTTGATTTGGATACATAAAGTGGTGGAGAATCACCAGGAAGTTGAATAAATCTCATAGGAGTTTGGATGAAGAAGTTATCCCACTTTCAAATCAGGTGATTCCAGTTTCCCAGTTTGGGAATAGCACAGCTTCTTCGTCGTTCCAATCAAACCAGGATGAATCACTTTGTGAGAAGCTTGATTTGGATACATAAAGTGGGGGAGAATCACCAGGAAGTTGAATAAATCTCATAGGAGTTGGATGAAGAAGTTATCCCACTTTCAAATCAGGTGATTCCAGTTTCCCAGTTTGGGAATAAAACAGCTTCTTCGTCGTTTCAATCAAACCAGGATAAATCTCTTTGTGAGAAGCTTGATTTGAGATACATAAAGTGGTGGAGAATCACCAGGAAGTTGAATAAATCTCATAGGAGTTGGCAAGAAGAAGTTATCCCACTTTCAAATCAGGTGATTCCAGTTTCCCAGTTTGGGAATAGCACAGCTTCTTCGTCGTTCCAATCAAACCAGGATGAATCTCTTTGTGAGAAGCTTGATTTGGATACATAAAGTGGTGGAGAATCACCAGGAAGTTGAATAAATCTCATAGGAGTTGGCAAGAAGAAGTTATCCCACTTTCAAATCAGGTGATTCCAGTTTCCCAGTTTGGGAATAGCATAGCTTCTTCGTCGTTCCAATCAATCCAGGATGAAACTCTTTGTGAGAAGCTTGATTTAGATACATAAACTTCGTCGTTCCAATCAATCCAGGATGAAACTCTTTGTGAGAAGCTTGATTTAGATACATAAACTGGTGGAGAATCACCAGGAAGTTGAATAAATCTCATAGGAGTTGGCAAGAAGAAGTTATCCCACTTTCAAATCAGGTGATTCCAGTTTCCCAGTTTGGGAATAGCACAGCTTCTTCGTCGTTCCAATCAAACCAGGATGAATCACTTTGTGAGAAGCTTGATTTGGATACATAAAGTGGTGGAGAATTACCAGGAAGTTGAATAAATCTCATAGGAGTTGGGATGAAGAAGTTATCCCACTTTCAAATCAGGTGATTCCAGTTTCCCAGTTTGGGAATAGCACAGCTTCTTTGTCGTTCCAATCAAACCAGGATGAATCACTTTGTGAGAAGCTTTACTTTGGATACATAAAGTGGTGGAGAATCACCAGGAATTTGAATAAATCTCATAAGTTGGATGAAGAAGTTATCCCACTTTCAAATCAGGTGATTCCAGTTTCCCAGTTTGGGAATAGCACAGCTTTTCGTCGTTCCAATCAAACCAGGATGAATCACTTTGTGAGAAGCTTGATTTGGATACATAAAGTGGTGAGAATCATAAGAAGTTGAATAAATCTCATAGGATTTGGGATGAAGAAATTATCCCACTTTCAAATCAGGTGATTCCAGTTTCCCAGTTTGGGAATAGGACAGCTTATTCGTCGTCCCAATCAAACCAGGATGAATCTCTTTGTGAGAAGCTTGATTTGGATACATAAAGTGGTGGAGAATCACCAGGAAGTTGAATAAATCTCATAGGAGTTGGCAAGAAGAAGTTATCCCACTTTCAAATCAGGTGATTCCAGTTTCCCAGTTTGGGAATAGCACAGCTTCTTCGTCGTTCCAATCAAACCAGGATGAATCACTTTGTGAGAAGCTTGATTTGGATACATAAAGTGGTGGAGAATCACCAGGAAGTTGAATAAATCTCATAGGAGTTGGGATAAAGAAGTTATCCCACTTTCAAATCAGGTGATTCCAGTTTCCCAGTTTGGGAATAGGGCAGCTTATTCGTCGTTCCAATCAAACCAGGATGAATCACTTTGTGAGAAGCTTGATTTGGATACATAAAGTGGTGGAGAATCACCAGGAAGTTGAATAAATCTCATAGGAGTTGGCAAGAAGAAGTTATCCCACTTTCAAATCAGGTGATTCCAGTTTCCCAGTTTGGGAATAGCACAGCTTCTTCGTCGTTCCAATCAAACCAGGATGAATCTCTTTGTGAGAAGCTTGATTTGGATACATAAAGTGGTGGAGAATCACCAGGAAGTTGAATAAATCTCATAGGAGTTGGCAAGAAGAAGTTATCCCACTTTCAAATCAGGTGATTCCAGTTTCCCAGTTTGGGAATAGCACAGCTTCTTCGTCGTTCCAATCAAACCAGGATGAATCTCTTTGTGAGAAGCTTGATTTGGATACATAAAGTGGTGGAGAATCACCAGGAAGTTGAATAAATCTCATAGGAGTTGGCAAGAAGAAGTTATCCCACTTTCAAATCAGGTGATTCCAGTTTCCCAGTTTGGGAATAGCACAGCTTCTTCGTCGTTCCAATCAAACCAGGATGAATCACTTTGTGAGAAGCTTGATTTGGATACATAAAGTGGTGGAGAATCACCAGGAAGTTGAATAAATCTCATAGGAGTTGGGATGAAGAAGTTATCCCACTTTCAAATCAGGTGATTCCAGTTTCCCAGTTTGGGAATAGCACAGCTTCTTCGTCGTTCCAATCAAACCAGGATGAATCACTTTGTGAGAAGCTTGATTTTGATACATAAAGTGGTGGAGAATCACCAGGAAGTTGAATAAATCTCATAGGAGTTGGGATGAAGAAGTTATCCCACTTTCAAATCAGGTGATTCCGGTTTCCCAGTTTGGGAATAGCACAGCTTCTTTGTCGTTCCAGTCAAACCTGGATGAATCACTTTGTGAGAAGCTTGACTTTGGATACATAAAGTGCTAGAGAATCACCAGGAAGTTGAATAAATCTCATAGGAGTTGGATGAAGAAGTTATCCCACTTTCAAATCAGGTGATTCCAGTTTCCCAGTTTGGGAATAGGACAGCTTCTTCGTCGTTCCAATCAAACCAGGATGAATCTCTTTGTGAGAAGCTTGATTTCGATACATAAACTGGTGGAGAATCGCCAGGAAGTTGAATAAATCTCATAGGAGTTGGCAAGAAGAAGTTATCCCACTTTCAAATCAGGTGATTCCAGTTTCCCAGTTTGGGAATAACACAGCTTCTTCGTCGTTCCAATCAAACCAGGATGAATCACTTTGTGAGAAGCTTTACTTTGGATACATAAAGTGCTGGAGAATCACCAGGAAGTTGATTAAATCTCATAGCAGTTTGGATGAAGAAGTTATCCCTCTTTCAAATCAGGTGATTCCAGTTTCCCAGTTTGGGAATAGGACAGCTTCTTCGTCGTTCCAATCAAACCAGGATGAATCTAATGAGATCCTAGGATGATGCTCTGGAAAAGATGGGATAATCCTTGCAGAAACGAATCAAAGACTCAAGCTTCTCAAGGTATGTGGATCGAATGGTGACACAAGAGGGTGCGGAAAGGCTTCTTGATACTCCTAGGCTTAGATCGGATATGACACACCTCTCTAAAGCCCTTGGGCGTTGGATATTACACACCAACAGACTGGATATTACACACCAGACACTCACTCACGACAAGAGAGAAAAGAACCAAAAGGTTTTTATAAAAGATTGCGTAATCATAAAAGAAGTCGGCTACAAGCTTATATAGAGAAGGCTGGAACAGGCTCCACTTCTCTAATTCATTAAAGGGAACATGCTCCCTTGGTAATCTAAAAACAAGACTAAGACTTATTCAAATTTTAAAAAGAGTTTCAAAATTTAAAAACATGAAATAAAAACCATAGTCTAAATATAACATAAGATAGATATGCATCCGAGATGCACCCATGATACATCATCTAGGAGATATGTAAGTGAACTTGATGCCTCATTAAAAACCTTGATTGGAAAACCCATGATATGATCATGGGAAGCAGTAAAGATGTACGTTCATTGTTTGACTCCTATCTTCGAAACCACGAGGCTTCTACGCATGAAATCACTTGGAGAATGTGCTCAACTCAATTACGGAGCTCCTCGAAAAAGAATCAGATCAAACGGACTTCAGATGAAGGAGTTACGCAATTTACAAAACAGGTGATCTTCAGTTTACGCGAATTTGGACCTGTGTGCATTCATTGAACAATTTCGACCAGCCCAGATAGAATTAAGCCACAAGCCCAATTGTTCTACAATCTTGTTACATCAGAGAAGCCCAGAAAAGTGGATTAAGCCCAAAAATATCAAAGGAAGACTGCTTTTCGTCCAGATTCAAAATAGCATTTATTTAAGTGTGTTTCTCTCTCTTGCATGCGGAATAGAGTTTGAATTTCAACTCCCAAGTTGTGCTGCATGTTAAGATACTTTTATGGGCGAAAATTACTTGTATTTCTCTATAAAAAGAGCCCAAAAATCATGAATAAGAATAAGTTTGTTTTTCAGTGAAAATTAGAGAAGTTTCTCTCTTTCAAGATGTGATGTCTTGTAATTTTTGGAACTCCATGATCATGGTGTCATATCTATGTTCATGGCTGGTCTAGACTTATCATAGATCCTTTCACAGATCTTTGTGGCGTCTCTCAATCCATCTCTCTATCCATTCCTTGTTGGTGTGTCATATCCAGCAAGCTGTCGATTTCTTTGGTGTGTAATATCTAGAGAATCGATCCACTGGTGAATCAAAGAAATTTCCGCAACTTTTGTGTGCTATTCAATCCACATCCTTTGATCTTTGAGATTTCACAGTCTCTAGGATGCAAGGCTTATCCCCTCACCACCTTAGAGTGCATCATCCTTGGGAGGTTTACATTAACCCAGTGGGACAAAACCAATCAAGGGAAAAAGAGTACACACAAGCTACTTGCCTAGATGATGATCAGCTTGAATGTAGAGTAGCTTGAATGTAGATCGAGTTGTCTTGTAGGAATAGGCATAGGAGTATACAAACCGTGGGGTTGAATTTTAGACTTTGCAAGCTTGCAAGTTGTGCACCTTCCACAGATTCTCTCCACATCTCGTTTCATATGCGGCCAATAGAAGTGATCCTGCAGAACTTTAAGGGTTTTTGCTATACCAAAATGACCCATCAAGCTTCCTCCATGGGATTCCCTGACAAATAGATCTCTCAAAGAGCAATTAGGCACACATAAACGATTGTCATAGAATAAGAATCCATCATGCCTAAAATAATGTCCAGAAGCATACTTAACACATGATTTATAAGCTTCTTGAAAGTCAGGATCAGATTCATACATTTCTTTAATCTGTTCAAAGCCTAGTAACTTAGCATCAAGAGTATTTAAGAGAACATACCTTCTGGATAGTGCATCAGCAACTATATTTTCCTTACCTTGTTTGTATTTGATCACATAAGGAAAGGTTTCAATGAATTCTACCCATCTGGCATGTCTCTTGCTGAGCTTACTTTGTCCTTTGAGATACTTGAGAGATTCATGGTCGGTGTGAATGACAAACTCCTTTGGCCAGAGATAATGCTGCCAAGTCTGTAGAGCTCTCACCAAAGCGTAGAGTTCTTTGTCATAAGTGGCATAGTTGAGAGTAGCTCCACTGAGTTTCTCACTGAAGTAAGCAATAGGTCTTTTATCCTGCATCAACACAGCACCAATTCCAATTCCTGAGGCATCACATTCTATTTCAAATGTTTTAGAAAAATCAGGAAGTATGAGAAGAGGAGATTGAGTAAGCTTCTCTTTAAGGAGTTGGAATGCGGCTTCTTGAACTTCTCCCCACTTGAATCCTACATCCTTCTTGATTATCTCAGTCAGGGGAGCTGCTAGAGTGCTGAAATCCTTCACAAAGCGCCTATAGAAACCTGCCAGTCCATGAAAACTCCTTACTTCTCCCACTGTAGTTGGACTCGGCCACTCTTGTATTGCTTTGATCTTTTCCTGATCCACCTTTACTCCATCTGCACTTACAACAAAACCTAGAAAGACCAAGTTATCTGTGCAAAAAGTGCACTTCTTTAGATTGGCATAAAGCTTTTCTTTCCTCAAAACATCCAAAACAGCCTTAAGATGTTCTATATGATCTTCTAAGCATTTGCTGTAAACTAATATATCATCAAAGTACACAACAACAAAGATGCCTATGAAAGACCTAAGAATATGATTCATCAGTCTCATGAATGTACTAGGCGCATTGGTTAATCCAAATGGCATAACTAACCATTCATACAAGCCATGTTTAGTTTTAAAAGCAGTTTTCCACTCATCTCCTTCTTTCATCCTAATCTGATGATATCCACTTTTCAAATCTATCTTAGAAAATATGCAAAACCATGCAACTCATCAAGCATATCATCTAATCTAGGAATAGGGTGGCGATACTTCACTGTTATGTTGTTGATTGCTCTACAATCAACACACATGCGCCAGCTCCCATCTTTCTTAGGCACAAGGAGCACTGGAACTGCACAAGGACTCAAGCTCTCTCGGATATGACCCTTCTCCATCAGCTCCTCTACTTGTCTTTGCAATTCTTTAGTCTCAACTGGATTGGTCCTGTATGCGGGACGGTTGGGTAGTGTAGAACCAGGTACAAAATCAATTTGATGCTCAATCCCACGCACTGGAGGCAATCCAATAGGGCTATCTTCTGGAAACACATCTGCATATTCCTGTAAAAGAGAGACTAGTTCACTCGGATGATCCGGTGTGTGATCAGTAACTGTTAGTAGAGTCTCTTTAAACATAAGCAAGATAATAGAATTTTGAGAGTAAAGAATTCTTTTGATATCTCCCTGTTTGGCATAGAGGCTGTGATGCTTGTTATTATCAGGTTTGAGATCAATCTCTTTCTCTTTCTTTTTCTGAAGCTGGAGTTGATCTTCATGAACCTCTTTAGGAGACAAAGGCACCAGCACAGTCTTCTTTCCATTGAATTCAAATGAATGCTTGTTGGTGAAGCCATCATGATTCACACGTCTATCATACTGCCAGGGTCTTCCAAGAAGTATATGACTGGCTTCCATTGGCAACACATCACACAAGACTTCATCTTCATATCTACCAATGGCTATAGGAACTAGTACTTGAGTAGAGACTCTCATCTCGCCCTCCTCATTGAGCCACTGCAATCTGTAAGGTCTTGGGTGTTTCTGAATTTTCAAACCCAATTTCTTCACCATTGTCTCACTAGCTACATTGACACAACTTCCTCCATCAATAATGAGGCTGCACACCTTTCCCTGAACCATACACCTAGTGTAAAATAGATTCTCTCGCTGCTCAAGCTCTCCATTCTTAGCTTGTACGTTCAAGAGCCTTCTTGTCACCAACAACCTTCCTTTCACGGGTTCTACTTCACTTTCTTCTTCAGACTCCTCATGATCAGACCCAAACTTCTCTTCCTCTGATTCATACTCTCCATTCTCAAGAAGAATCATGACCTTTTTGTTGGTGCACTCATTAGCATAATGCCCACGCCCTTGACATTTGAAACACTTAACATCTCTAGTTCTTGAACTAGTAATTTCAGCTTTGCCTTTGTCTTTGCTGTATGTGCTGCTCGGCTTAGTCTCTTCTTTCTGCTGAGGCTTGCTATCCTTCAGATAGGATGTTTCTCCTCCTTAGAGTGGTGGAACTTAGAAGATCCATAGCTGCGTGAGTTACCCTTCCTCTTGAGCTGCTGCTCCACTAGAATAGCTTTGTGCAACATCTCTTCTATTTCCACATAGTGTTGCATTTCCACTTTGTCTTGTATCTCACGGTTAAGTCCTCCAAGAAACCTTGCCATAGTAGCTTCTCTATCTTCCAAGATACTAGCTCTTAACATCAGCAACTCCATGTCTTGATAGTATTCTTCAACAGTTCGTGTTCCTTGGGTAAGTCTTCGCAGCTTTTGATGTAGATCGCGGTGATAATGGCTTGGAACAAACCGTTTGCGCATGAGTGACTTCATCTCGTGCCATGAATCAACCGGATTCTCTTGGTTTAGCCGTCTAGTAGTTACAAGCTGATCCCACCAACTCAATGCATAATCATAAAATTCAGTTGCTGCAATCTTGATCCTTTGGGCATTGGAGTAGTGTTGGCAATTGAAGACAAGCTCGATCTTCTTTTCCCATTCCAAATAGGCATCTGGATCAACCTTGCCATGGAAGGATGGAATCTTAAGCTTAAGTCCAGAAAGCTTGTCTTTGCGTGACCTCCTTCCATCATGCTCACGCCTTGATCTTCCTCTGCTCAGTTCAGAAGAAGAACTACTGCGCTCAGTTTGGTTGTGCTCAGATCTATGGCGCGAGTAGTAGTTGTCGGTCTCTTGTGAACCCGCATGCTCTTGCCGTATTGGAGTAGGCCGGTTCCTTCTAGATTCATTGCTATGTCCCTGGCCAGTAGCTTGCCTCAACTCTTGTCTCATCTCCTCACGGAGTTCCTTCATGCTAGCCTTGAGCATATCAGCCATTGTAGAGATCATAGTCTGATTCATTTGCTCGGTCATTTTCTCCCTCAGCATCTTGTTCTTCCTTACTAGCTCGGCTTCTTCTTCTGATTCTTTTCCCATTGGTACCTAGAATCAATAACAACACTCAACCAGTAAAACAATTCCAGTAAACTGATCGTAATCAGTAGATGATCAAAGAGATTTTAAACCGAAAATAAACAGGCGGTAAAAGAAACTTGATCGACAAGCAAAGAGGATTCAAATCGACAATCTCAATAGAAACGAGATCAGGGTAGGTTCTTTGATCAGATTTCGACGACACACAAGTAGTTCTAGTTGTTATAGATGATTTAAAACAGATCACACGATCAATCAAATTCAAACAAAAGATCAAAACGAGAATATGAATCGATAACAATCGGATCTAAAAGCGGGAAACCTAGATCTATCAATTCAAAACTTTTAACAATTAGATCGACACAAAACGATTAGATCACACAATCAAACAACCACGGATTACGGATCAATCAATGGATATTGTGAAACAAAGAACAGATCAGTTGAAACAAAACGGATCGATCTAAAACTGATCAAGAAGGTGAACAGGTTAAATCGAAACAAAAGAGAAACGATAACTTCCCTAACCAGAGAGGCTCTGATACCACATAATACGTCCCTAGATTGCTTCTCTGGATAGTCTGGGATAGATCCTTGCTAGAACGAATCAAAGACTCAAGTTCTACAAGGTTGTGAATCGATTGGTGACACAAGAGGCTGCGGAAAGGCTTCCTGATACTCCTAAGTGACTAGATCGGATATGACACACCGAGATAGACACTCTTGGGCTGTTGGATATTACACACCAACAAGAACACTCAACAACTCGCAAACAAGCAGTAGAGAGAACAAAGGAAAGGTTTATGATAAAAGATTATTGATCATTGATAAGGGTTTCAAAGTACACTTTATAAGAGAAGTTGGAACAGACTCCAAGCTTCTCGAAAACTATCAAGAGAGTAAAGGCACACGACTCTCTTGGAAATAGAAACAAATGACAAGTTTGAAAACAAAAGCATGAAATGAAAGACATAATATAACATAAGGTTGATCCGGGATAAGGTTGGATCGAGATCATCAACTAAGAGATTTGAGAAGCAAATCTATGGCCTCGTTAAAAACTTATCTTTGGAAAACCCAATGGGACAAAACCAAAGATAGGGAAAAAGAGCACGCATAGATTGCTTGCTTAGTTGATGATCAGCTTGATGGTGAAGTAGCTTGAATGGTGATAAGTGTGTCTTGGCTGATCAACCTTTTACCAAGACATTCCTCTTGCTTCTATGACATCTTAACCAATCCTCCAATAGCTTGCGTGAGCTTCCTTGATCTTGATCGAGTTAGAGGTCCTTTAGATAAGACTATAACATCTTCATCAGCCGGCTTATCTAGATCCTCATCATCTTCATTAGCTAGTTGGTCCATGATCACATCAAATCACCAGGAAGTTGAATAAATCTCATAGGAGTTGGCAAGAAGAAGTTATCCCACTTTCAAATCAGGTGATTCCAGTTTCCCAGTTTGGGATTAGCACAGCTTCTTCGTCGTTCCAATCAAACCTGGATGAATCTCTTTGTGAGAAGCTTGATTTGGATACATAAAGTGGTGGAGAATCACCAGGAAGTTGAATAAATCTCATAGGAGTTGGCAAGAAGAAGTTATCCCACTTTCAAATCAGGTGATTCCAGTTTCCCAGTTTGGGAATAGCACAGCTTCTTCGTCGTTCCAATCAAACCAGGATGAATCTCTTTGTGAGAAGCTTGATTTGGATACATAAAGTGGTGGAGAATCACCAGGAAGTTGAATAAATCTCATAGGAGTTGGCAAGAAGAAGTTATCCCACTTTCAAATCAGGTGATTCCAGTTTCCCAGTTTGGGAATAGCACAGCTTCTTCGTCGTTCCAATCAAACCAGGATGAATCACTTTGTGAGAAGCTTGATTTGGATACATAAAGTGGTGGAGAATGTTGACTTGAAGAGTGAAATGGAGCCAAAAGAGAAGTATGGAGGAGTTTGGGTCTGGTGCAAAGTTAGGGCGACCCAAAACATGATCTGGTTCATCTATTGAAGAAGCTTGGTGAAGTTGTGCAAATATAGGGCGAGGTACGGACATCAGGTCCGTACCATCAACCGTACGGATGAGCAGGCCGTACCACTTTACCCGGATTGACCCGAAATGGAGATGTGCAAACTTAGGGAGCAAGGAGGAGTTATCTGAGCTTGTAACTGTTGGGAATGGATAAGAGAGGAGCTGGGCGTGACCTGTTGCTAGCTGGAAAGTAGCTGGTCAAAAGGTAAAGCACCTTTTGACCATGGAACACACAAGGCTCCATCTTATCCATCCATTTCAAACATGGGCAATCTGAACCATCCAAGCTTCTCTTACCAGATTCCTTTAGCCAATCAGAGACCATCACCAAAAGAGAAGTATGGAGGAGTTTGGGTCTGGTGCAAAGTTAGGGCGACCCAAAACATGATTTGGTTCATCTATTGAAGAAGCTTGGTGAAGTTGTGCAAATATAGGGCGAGGTAGGGACATCAGGTCCGTACCATCAACCGTACGGATGAGCAGGCCGTACCACTTTACCCGGATTGACCCGAAATGGAGATGTGCAAACTTAGGGAGCAAGGAGGAATTATCTGAGCTTGTGACTGTTGGGAATGGATAAGAGAGGAGCTGGGCGTGACCTGTTGCTAGCTGGAAAGTAGCTGGTCAAAAGGTAAAGCACCTTTTGACCATGGAACACACAAGGCTCCATCTTATCCATCCATTTCAAACATGGGCAATCTGAACCATCCAAGCTTCTCTTACCAGATTCCTTTAGCCAATCAGAGACCATCACCAAGATTGTGAAGACCAGATCCAAGACTACATCTTAGCCATTCATTCTCAAGTCATTTTTAGCCATTAGATTAAGGGTTTATGATTGCAAACTTGTAAAGCCTATATAAAGGCTATGTGTGGACGTTTTAGTAACCCTTAAGTGAGTAAGGGGGTTTCCCCTCTCCTTCTCTAATCTGAAACACTAATCTTCAGTCTCTTATTCTTTCAGTCTCTCTAGTCTCTTAAGTCTCTTAATCTCTGTCCTTAAAGTCTCTCATACACTCATAAACACTCTCACCAATCTCTCTCTCTATATCACCTAGAACAAGCTCTAATCATTCTTTATTGAAGCTTATACACACACACATACTACCAGAGTAGAGATCTCTTTAAAAATCATATGGTATCAGAGCCAGGTTCATCAGAACCTGAGCTGTAGCTTCCGCACAACACAAGCTCTACCCTCAGCTAAAATCCAACCCTTGAAGACATTCCCATCCGAGTTCAGTTTCTCCATGAGAAGAAGACTGAAGGGCGTGTCTCTCACCCTTTCTCCTGTCTATACTGATGGAGAGACTCATTGGAAGCAGAAGTGTATGGAGAGGACTCACGAACCTCATCCAAGGCACCTCCTCCAAGAGCTTATACACTTTTGTGTATTAGAGCATGATTCAATCAATCAGGGATAATCAGATGAAAAGATTAAAGAGATTAAGAGATTTTAGTGAGAGAATAAAGAGAGAGACTCAAAACTCCATTAGATTGATTAATGAGAGAGTTTACAACACATATAGATTAGGGATACATAATTTCGTCCAGGTTCAGTCTAGCTAGGATAAGAGGCATGTGTAGTCAAAGATGCTTGATTCAAACTGGCCAATAAGGTTCCTCACATGCTTGGGTATCTTGCTTTAGCTTTCCAGCTGGTGCCAGCCTGTCTAAAGCTCTCTAGCCTTGACCAGACCTTATCCAAACTCCTCCTTGCTTATCCAGACTCCTCCTGGCGTGTTTCACTCTCCAAATGGATGCAAGGTAACTTCCCAAGTCTTTTAACTCAGTTACCACAGTAACAATAAAGCTACTGTGGTAAATCTCCAAAGTTACTGCCTGCTCCAAATCCCTTCCTCTATCCATGTATCAACTCTTCATCTCCTCATCTCAACACTCCCCCTCAAGCTTGACCATGTGGAACAAGTCAAGCTTGGAAACCATGAAGACCTCCCTCATTAAAAACCTCACCAAAGAAAACCCATTGGGATAAAACTTTGATGAGGGAAAAAGAGTGGAGACTCCATGGTTAAGGGGCTCAGCTCCTGGGAGTAAGATCAATGAGTCCAAGCCTGGATAGTATGGACTCCATTGTCTTCAATCTCGCTGCCTTAGTAAACACATCTGCAAGCTGATCTTCACTTCTTGTATAACATGGCAGAATCACTCCTAAGATAATCATCTGCCTCACCTTATGGCAATCCACCTCTATGTGCTTTGTTCTCTCATGAAACACTGAGTTGGAGGCAATGTGGATAGCTGCTTGATTGTCACAATGCATAGTCATAGGAGTACTCTGCTCAATCTCTAGATGCTTCAAGATCCCCTTGATCCACACCAACTCGTTTGTCAGCTTCAGCATGGCTCTATACTCAGCTTCAGCACTTGAACAAGAGATAACCTTCTGCTTCTTACTCTTCCAAGTAACCAAGTTTCCTCCAATGAATGTACAATACCCAGTAGTTGATCTCCTGTCCACTCTATCTCCTGCCCAATCAGCATCACAATACCCAACCACTTCTGTACCGCCATTACAACCCATCCAAACTCCTTGTCCAGCCGTCCCACTCAGATACCTCAGTATCCTCCTATCAACCATCTTCCAGTGATGGACCTTTGGCGCCTGCATATGCTGACTCACTTGGTTCACAGCAAAACATATATCTGGTCTGGTGATGGTCAAGTAGATCAGCTTACCAACCATCTTCCTGTATAGCTTAGGATCTTCAAACAGCTGCTTCTCTTCAACCTCCCCCTCACGCAGAACTTTATATCCCTCCTCAAGGGGTGTCTTAGATATCTTTCCTCCAAGTACATCAGTCTCCTTCAACATATCCATAGTATACTTCCTTTGAGACATAAACAAACCCTCATTTGATCTGCATATCTCAATTCCCAGAAAATACTTCATCTCTCCCAAATCCTTGATGTCAAACACAGATTTGAGAAACTCCTTAGTAGCCTGAATCCCTGCCTTATCACTTCCTGTGATAATCAAATCATCCACATACACTAGAATCACATTGCTCCCTGAAGGTCCTGTCAAGGTGAAGAGAGTGTGATCTAGTTCAGACTTCCTAAAGCCTCTCCCATTGAGTGTTGTACTCAGATTCCTGTACCAAGCTCTAGGTGACTGTTTCAACCCATATATTGTTTTCTTCAATCTCAAAACATTCCCTGGCTTTACTAGATGCTCAAGACCAGGAGGTGGATGCATGTATACTTCATCTTCAAGTTCACCTTGCAAGAAAGCATTCTTCACATCCATTTGCCACATATCCCACTCCAAGTTTGTTGCAATAGATAACACAATTCGAATTGTGTGAAGCTTGGCCACTGGTGCAAAAGTATCAATGTAATCTTACCCATAAGTCTGTGTAAATCCTCTTGCAACCAGCCTAGTCTTGCGCCTATCTATCTCCCCATTTGCAAGGTACTTGATGGTGAAGATCCATCTGCTTGAAACTGCCTTCTTCCCTTTAGATAACTCACTCTCATACCAAGTATCATTCCTGATCATTGCATCCCTTTCATCTCCTACTGAATCTCTCCAAACCTTGTGCTTCATAGCTTCTTCATAAGATCTTGGTATCTCATTCTCATCCAGGTTACACATAAACACCATGTGCTCTTCTGGATATTCTGCAAAGGAACACACGGCTTGAGAAGGATGCTCCACAGCCTGGGCATTGTAGTACACTCTCGTGTTTACCCAGTTGGAAGCATCCCTCTTTATCCTTGTGCTCCTCCGCAAGACCTGAACCTGATCCTCAGCTTGAACCTCTGCTTGAACCTCTGTTTCTGTCTCACTCACCTCCTCCGGATCATGAACCTCTCCCTGCTCATCCACACGGACCTGAGGAGCATTCTCTACTTCTTCTGTCACCTCTTGATCATGATGACCTGAATCCCCTTGGTGCTGCTCTTGCACTCCTGATTCAGACTCATTTCCCCCCTCATGATCAAGTGGAGTTGTTCTTTTAGCTTCTCTGACTTTATCTTGGAACATGTTTACCCCAAGCCTTTCCAAGATGTTCCTCAGATTCTCTGCCATGTTTCTTGGTTCTTGAGACAGATCTTCCAAGTCTTCCCAATTCTTTTCTTCATAATATCCCTTTGTCTCCAGGAACTTAACATCTCTAGACACCAACACTCTCCTGGTTGCTGGATCATAGCACTTGTACCCCTTCTGAGTTACTGAGTACCCGATGAGCATTGCTTTAGTGCTCTTTGCCTCCAACTTGTTTCTCTGTTCTCCTGGAACCCGGACATAACATAGACATCCAAAGACACGCAGATGATCTATGTATGGCTTGCTCTTGTTCAGCACCTCAAACGGAGACAGATTCTTCAATACCTTAGTTGGAATCCGATTGATAAGATAGCATGCAGTCTGAACAGCATCCCCCAAAACCTCTTTGGAACATTAGCATGATACATCATGGATCTAGCCACCTCCATCAGATGCCTATTCTTCCTCTCAGCTACCCCATTCTGCTGTGGTGTGTAAGGACAACTGGTCTGATGCACTATCCCATGTTTAGCCAAGTGATTCTTAAAGGCATGACTGGTGTATTCTCCTCCATTATCAGACCGTAGTACCTTCACAGTAGCATTGTAATGATTAGTTACATATGCTTGGAAGTTGACAAAAGCCTCAAACACTCTATCCTTAGATGGCATCAATGTGATCCATGTATACTTAGACTTCTCATCTATGAATGTCACAAAGTACTTCTGGTTTTCTCTAGACATACAAGGGGCTGTCCACACATCAGAATGAACAAGATCAAAGCAATTTGCATATATAGTCTCTGATGTGGGAAAAACAGTTCTACAGTGCTTCCCTAAGATGCAAGCTTCACATTCCAAGTGATTGAATGACATATTAGGCTTAATCAATTCAGTTGCACGAGCATGAGGATGTCCTAATCTAGCATGCCAAGTAATACTATCACACCTATCAGCAGTACTACTCAAGCATACTGAATCAATAGGGTTAGAGTTCTTAGCTGTTTGGAGATGATATAACTGATTCTTGCTGTCCCCTCTACCAATAACTCTCCCAGTCTTCAAGTCTTGAAACTCATTCTCATTTGGCCTGAATACCACTTGACAATCAAGATCAACTGTGGCCTTCTTCACTGATATCAGGTTTGAAGTGAACTGAGGCAAATAGAACGCATGTGAGTCCTTCTCAAACATCTTGAGGTTTCCCACTCCTTCTATTGGGATCCTAGCACCATTAGCTATCATGACACTCCCTGTTGCAGCCTTGACTCCACTTATCAGACTCCTATCACTGATCATATGATGTGTTGCTCCAGAATCAATGATAATGGGTTTGGATGTGGATGCTAAGGCAGGAGCACCCTGTCTCCGGGTCGTAGCCAAAGCATACACATACTTGACAAACCCATCCCATTCTTTCTTTGTGATAGGATCATCTGCTCCTTTGATCTCCTGCTCCTTCATAACCATACTATCCTCCACTGAGTTACTCATATAGGCAGAGTAAGAACACTCTCCTCTTACCACTTGTTGAGCCACCTCCTTGATCATCTTCAAGCTCATCTTATCAGTTAGATAACCAGACTCCCTGTTCTTCTTCCAAGCCTTTCCCATCTTCAGCCACACTCTAGAAAGCTTTCTCAGCCTTCCCTTCTTACAGCTTGTACCACCTTCCCACTGATTTGATCTCTTGTTCTCTTCCCACACATCACACGCCTGAAGAGTAAGAACCCAAATCTCCTTCACAAGAAAGCTAAAGAACACATCTTGTTTCCTCCTTTTCTTAATGACTTTCGGATCAGCTGTGCTTGGTCTCAGCACATCCAGCTCCATCCATCCTTCTCTCAGCCTTCCCACAAGCTGATACAACTCATCCTTTCCTTGTCTCAAGCCACGGATCACTCTCTTGTCTCCACTGACCTTCACAAGTTTGGACCTTTCTTCATAAGCTTCTTCAATCCCACTCTCTAAAGTGGTTTCTTGATCAGCTTCATCTTCACTTTTCAGATTCCTTGTCTGACCTTCTTCAGTAGCCATTTCGACTAAAGGCTTCCCCTTTACATGACTACACCATAACCCACAGCTTTCCAAAGCTCTCTTTGCCCATCTTGACCAATCACCATCCCTCTCTTCTTCAAGCTCCATGGTTGTACTAGATCTGTGCTTCATTTCCATGTTGAGATAGTTTGAATCCATCAGAATATCTGACACCACTCAGATAATAAAGACCAGAACTCAAGAACACCAAGAACACTCAAGAACACTCAAGAACACTCAAGATTTTTATGAAAAAACGAAATCACACTCTCCCCTTTTTTAGCAACCGGGCTCTGATACCATATACACTTTTGTGTATTAGAGCATGATTCAATCAATCAGGGATAATCAGATGAAAAGATTAAAGAGATTAAGAGATTTTAGTGAGAGAATAAAGAGAGAGACTCAAAACTCCATTAGATTGATTAATGAGAGAGTTTACAACACATATAGATTAGGGATACATAATTTCGTCCAGGTTCAGTCTAGCTAGGATAAGAGGCATGTGTAGTCAAAGATGCTTGATTCAAACTGGCCAATAAGGTTCCTCACATGCTTGGGTATCTTGCTTTAGCTTTCCAGCTGGTGCCAGCCTGTCTAAAGCTCTCTAGCCTTGACCAGACCTTATCCAAACTCCTCCTTGCTTATCCAGACTCCTCCTGGCGTGTTTCACTCTCCAAATGGATGCAAGGTAACTTCCCAAGTCTTTTAACTCAGTTACCACAGTAACAATAAAGCTACTGTGGTAAATCTCCAAAGTTACTGCCTGCTCCAAATCCCTTCCTCTATCCATGTATCAACTCTTCATCTCCTCATCTCAACACTCCCCCTCAAGCTTGACCATGTGGAACAAGTCAAGCTTGGAAACCATGAAGACCTCCCTCATTAAAAACCTCACCAAAGAAAACCCATTGGGATAAAACTTTGATGAGGGAAAAAGAGTGGAGACTCCATGGTTAAGGGGCTCAGCTCCTGGGAGTAAGATCAATGAGTCCAAGCCTGGATAGTATGGACTCCATTGTCTTCAATCTCGCTGCCTTAGTAAACACATCTGCAAGCTGATCTTCACTTCTTGTATAACATGGCAGAATCACTCCTAAGATAATCATCTGCCTCACCTTATGGCAATCCACCTCTATGTGCTTTGTTCTCTCATGAAACACTGAGTTGGAGGCAATGTGGATAGCTGCTTGATTGTCACAATGCATAGTCATAGGAGTACTCTGCTCAATCTCTAGATGCTTCAAGATCCCCTTGATCCACACCAACTCGTTTGTCAGCTTCAGCATGGCTCTATACTCAGCTTCAGCACTTGAACGAGAGATAACCTTCTGCTTCTTACTCTTCCAAGTAACCAAGTTTCCTCCAATGAATGTACAATACCCAGTAGTTGATCTCCTGTCCACTCTATCTCCTGCCCAATCAGCATCACAATACCCAACCACTTCTGTACTGCCATTACAACCCATCCAAACTCCTTGTCCAGCCGTCCCACTCAGATACCTCAGTATCCTATCAACCATCTTCCAGTGATGGACCTTTGGCGCCTGCATATGCTGACTCACTTGGTTCACAGCAAAACATATATCTGGTCTGGTGATGGTCAAGTAGATCAGCTTACCAACCATCTTCCTGTATAGCTTAGGATCTTCAAACAGCTGCTTCTCTTCAACCTCCCCCTCACGCAGAACTTTATATCCCTCCTCAAGGGGTGTCTTAGCTATCTTTCCTCCAAGTACATCAGTCTCCTTCAACATATCCATAGTATACTTCCTTTGAGACATAAACAAACCCTCCTTTGATCTGCATATCTCAATTCCCAGAAAATACTTCATCTCTCCCAAATCCTTGATGTCAAACACAGATTTGAGAAACTCCTTAGTAGCCTGAATCCCTGCCTTATCACTTCCTGTGATAATCAAATCATCCACATACACTAGAATCACAATGCTCCCTGAAGGTCCTGTCAAGGTGAAGAGAGTGTGATCTAGTTCAGACTTCCTAAAGCCTCTCCCATTGAGTGTTGTACTCAGATTCCTGTACCAAGCTCTAGGTGACTGTTTCAACCCATATATTGTTTTCTTCAATCTCAAAACATTCCCTGGCTTTACTAGATGCTCAAGACCAGGAGGTGGATGCATGTATACTTCATCTTCAAGTTCACCTTGCAAGAAAGCATTCTTCACATCCATTTGCCACATATCCCACTCCAAGTTTGTTGCAATAGATAACACAATTCGAATTGTGTGAAGCTTGGCCACTGGTGCAAAAGTATCAATGTAATCTTACCCATAAGTCTGTGTAAATCCTCTTGCAACCAGCCTAGTCTTGCGCCTATCTATCT
This sequence comes from Brassica rapa, assembly GCF_000309985.2. Taxonomy (NCBI): domain Eukaryota; kingdom Viridiplantae; phylum Streptophyta; class Magnoliopsida; order Brassicales; family Brassicaceae; genus Brassica; species Brassica rapa. Next base: position 118,780 of record NW_022611036.1, read on the forward strand.
CCCCATTTGCAAGGTACTTGATGGTGAAGATCCATCTGCTTGAAACTGCCTTCTTCCCTTTAGATAACTCACTCTCATACCAAGTATCATTCCTGATCATTGCATCCCTTTCATCTCCTACTGAATCTCTCCAAACCTTGTGCTTCATAGCTTCTTCATAAGATCTTGGTATCTCATTCTCATCCAGGTTACACATAAACACCATGTGCTCTTCTGGATATTCTGCAAAGGAACACACGGCTTGAGAAGGATGCTCCACAGCCTGGGCATTGTAGTACACTCTCGTGTTTACCCAGTTGGAAGCATCCCTCTTTATCCTTGTGCTCCTCCGCAAGACCTGAACCTGATCCTCAGCTTGAACCTCTGCTTGAACCTCTGTTTCTGTCTCACTCACCTCCTCCGGATCATGAACCTCTCCCTGCTCATCCACACGGACCTGAGGAGCATTCTCTACTTCTTCTGTCACCTCTTGATCATGATGACCTGAATCCCCTTGGTGCTGCTCTTGCACTCCTGATTCAGACTCATTTCCCCCCTCATGATCAAGTGGAGTTGTTCTTTTAGCTTCTCTGACTTTATCTTGGAACATGTTTACCCCAAGCCTTTCCAAGATGTTCCTCAGATTCTCTGCCATGTTTCTTGGTTCTTGAGACAGATCTTCCAAGTCTTCCCAATTCTTTTCTTCATAATATCCCTTTGTCTCCAGGAACTTAACATCTCTAGACACCAACACTCTCCTGGTTGCTGGATCATAGCACTTGTACCCCTTCTGAGTTACTGAGTACCCGATGAGCATTGCTTTAGTGCTCTTTGCCTCCAACTTGTTTCTCTGTTCTCCTGGAACCCGGACATAACATAGACATCCAAAGACACGCAGATGATCTATGTATGGCTTGCTCTTGTTCAGCACCTCAAACGGAGACAGATTCTTCAATACCTTAGTTGGAATCCGATTGATAAGATAGCATGCAGTCTGAACAGCATCCCCCCAAAACCTCTTTGGAACATTAGCATGATACATCATGGATCTAGCCACCTCCATCAGATGCCTATTCTTCCTCTCAGCTACCCCATTCTGCTGTGGTGTGTAAGGACAACTGGTCTGATGCACTATCCCATGTTAAGCCAAGTGATTCTTAAAGGCATGACTGGTGTATTCTCCTCCATTATCAGACCGTAGTACCTTCACAGTAGCATTGTAATGATTAGTTACATATGCTTGGAAGTTGACAAAAGCCTCAAACACTCTATCCTTAGATGGCATCAATGTGATCCATGTATACTTAGACTTCTCATCTATGAATGTCACAAAGTACTTCTGGTTTTCTCTAGACATACAAGGGGCTGTCCACACATCAGAATGAACAAGATCAAAGCAATTTGCATATATAGTCTCTGATGTGGGAAAAACAGTTCTACAGTGCTTCCCTAAGATGCAAGCTTCACATTCCAAGTGATTGAATGACATATTAGGCTTAATCAATTAAGTTGCACGAGCATGAGGATGTCCTAATCTAGCATGCCAAGTAATACTATCACACCTATCAGCAGTACTACTCAAGCATACTGAATCAATAGGGTTAGAGTTCTTAGCTGTTTGGAGATGATATAACTGATTCTTGCTGTCCCCTCTACCAATAACTCTCCCAGTCTTCAAGTCTTGAAACTCATTCTCATTTGGCCTGAATACCACTTGACAATCAAGATCAACTGTGGCCTTCTTCACTGATATCAGGTTTGAAGTGAACTGAGGCAAATAGAACGCATGTGAGTCCTTCTCAAACAGCTTGAGGTTTCCCACTCCTTCTATTGGGATCCTAGCACCATTAGCTATCATGACACTCCCTGTTGCAGCCTTGACTCCACTTATCAGACTCCTATCACTGATCATATGATGTGTTGCTCCAGAATCAATGATAATGGGTTTGGATGTGGATGCTAAGGCAGGAGCACCCTGTCTCCGGGTCGTAGCCAAAGCATACACATACTTGACAAACCCATCCCATTCTTTCTTTGTGATAGGATCATCTGCTCCTTTGATCTCCTGCTCCTTCATAACCATACTATCCTCCACTGAGTTACTCATATAGGCAGAGTAAGAACACTCTCCTCTTACCACTTGTTGAGCCACCTCCTTGATCATCTTCAAGCTCATCTTATCAGTTAGATAACCAGACTCCCTGTTCTTCTTCCAAGCCTTTCCCATCTTCAGCCACACTCTAGAAAGCTTTCTCAGCCTTCCCTTCTTACAGCTTGTACCACCTTCCCACTGATTTGATCTCTTGTTCTCTTCCCACACATCACACGCCTGAAGAGTAAGAACCCAAATCTCCTTCACAAGAAAGCTAAAGAACACATCTTGTTTCCTCCTTTTCTTAATGACTTTCGGATCAGCTGTGCTTGGTCTCAGCACATCCAGCTCCATCCATCCTTCTCTCAGCCTTCCCACAAGCTGATACAACTCATCCTTTCCTTGTCTCAAGCCACGGATCACTCTCTTGTCTCCACTGACCTTCACAAGTTTGGACCTTTCTTCATAAGCTTCTTCAATCCCACTCTCTAAAGTGGTTTCTTGATCAGCTTCATCTTCACTTTTCAGATTCCTTGTCTGACCTTCTTCAGTAGCCATTTCCACTAAAGGCTTCCCCTTTACATGACTACACCATAACCCACAGCTTTCCAAAGCTCTCTTTGCCCATCTTGACCAATCACCATCCCTCTCTTCTTCAAGCTCCATGGTTGTACTAGATCTGTGCTTCATTTCCATGTTGAGATAGTTTGAATCCATCAGAATATCTGACACCACTCAGATAATAAAGACCAGAACTCAAGAACACCAAGAACACTCAAGAACACTCAAGAACACTCAAGATTTATATGAAAAAACGAAATCACACTCTCCCCTTTTTTAGCAACCGGGCTCTGATACCATATACACTTTTGTGTATTAGAGCATGATTCAATCAATCAGGGATAATCAGATGAAAAGATTAAAGAGATTAAGAGATTTTAGTGAGAGAATAAAGAGAGAGACTCAAAACTCCATTAGATTGATTAATGAGAGAGTTTACAACACATATAGATTAGGGATACATAATTTCGTCCAGGTTCAGTCTAGCTAGGATAAGAGGCATGTGTAGTCAAAGATGCTTGATTCAAACTGGCCAATAAGGTTCCTCACATGCTTGGGTATCTTGCTTTAGCTTTCCAGCTGGTGCCAGCCTGTCTAAAGCTCTCTAGCCTTGACCAGACCTTATCTAAACTCCTCCTTGCTTATCCAGACTCCTCCTGGCGTGTTTCACTCTCCAAATGGATGCAAGGTAACTTCCCAAGTCTTTTAACTCAGTTACCACAGTAACAATAAAGTTACTGTGGTAAATCTCCAAAGTTACTGCCTGCTCCAAATCCCTTCCTCTATCCATGTATCAACTCTTCATCTCCTCATCTCAACAGAGCTTTCTTCACCTGGTTCATCATGAAAGCTGTCAAGATGATGGCGCCTAGAAGACTTGAAGAAATGAGGAGTTTTTGAGTTGGAGAAACAAGAAGGTGGCCATGAACTGAAGGAGTAGGAGGTGGGTGACTATCCAGACTCTCAGATTCAACAAAAGCCATGGCCAGTCCCCTTGGATGTTTAAGGAACCAACCTGGTTCCTTGTGTAAGCGATTTTAAAACCCTCTTGATAATAAGCTTGTGTTGTTGACTGGTCATAATGTGTGGTGTGATTGAAAACCTGAGGATTGTTAAAGATTGATAAATTAAAATGCTTAGAATCTGTCCCAGGATACTTTAAGAGCTTTGTTTGGTGACTGAATGTGATTAATATGCTTAGCTCCAGTTCATTGTGATGCTTAGTGTGATTAATTGAATCTGCGTGCATACATGGATTGAAACTGAATTTAAAGCTGTTGCATATAGTCTTGTGGCTGTCTTACATTGAAGCATTATATTCATGTCTAAAGTGCTGAGTAAAGAAGCTTTAAAGGTGCCTAAGTAACTTGTCTTGAATCTGGTAAGATCTTGCATGTACTTATGAGATTAAGAGATCCTTAGAGTAATCAGAATATAAGAGAGTGTTTAAGTAGAGATTAGGAAGAGTTTATGAAAGATTAAGAGACTAGAGAGCCGTTTAGTGTCTAAGAGAGAATCATTGTGTCTTAAGAGATTTGAGAGACTCAGAACTGCCTAATGTTATTAATGAGTGAGGTTACATATTTATAAGAGAGCTACAAGGGTTTCCAAGACTCGAAATGGGCACTATTGAAGCATGTGGAGTCAAAGGTATACACTTTTGTGTATTAGAGTGTGTTTAAGAACAATCAGATTGTTTTGTGTAAGATTAAAGAGATTAAGAGAATAAGTAGAGAGAGAATAGAGAGAATACTCAAAACTCCATTAATTGATTTAATGTCTCAGATACAAGTTATAAATGAAGAGATAAGGCTGATACAAAAGGGGATTTCAAAATGGGACTCAAAGCATGTGAAGTCAAGGCTAGCTGGCTGCTGAGAGGCTTCACATGCTTGGACAGGCTGTAAAGTAGCTTTACCTTTCCAACTATGACCAAACCTTATCCAAACAGCTCCTCCCTTATCCATACTCCTCTTGGGCGTGCTTCTCCTCACCAAAGTGATCCAGGGTAACTTCCTAAGCCTTTAACTTAGTTACCACAGTAAAACTAAAGTTACTGTGGTAAAACTCCAAAGTTACCATCTGCCCCAATACTCTTCCTCTATCCATGTATCAACTCTTCATCACCTCATCTCAACACTCCCCCTCAAGCTTGACCATGTAGAACAAGTCAAGCTTGGAAACCATGAAGACCTCCCTCATTAAAAACCTCACCAAGGAAACCCAATGGGATAAAACCTTGATGAGGAAAAAAGAGTGGAGACTCCATGGTTAAGGGGCTCAGCTCCTAGGAGTAAGATCAATGAGTCCAAGTCTTGATAGTATGGACTCCATTGTCTTTAATCTCGCTGCCTTAGTAAACACATCTGCAAGCTGATCTTCACTTCTTGTATAACATGGCAATATCACTCCAAGTATAATCATCTGCCTCACCTTGTGGCAATCAACTTCTATATGCTTTGTCCTCTCATGAAAGACTGAGTTAGAAGCAATGTGGATAGCTGCTTGATTGTCACAATGCATTGTCATAGGAGTACTCTGCTCAATCTCCAAATGCTTCAAGATCCCCTTGATCCACACCAACTCGTTTGTCAGCTTCAACATGGCTCTATACTCAGCTTCAGCACTTGAACAGGAGATAACCTTCTGCTTCTTACTCTTCCAAGTGACCAAGTTCCCTCCAATGAATGTACAATACCCAGTAGTTGATCTCCTGTCCACTCTATCTCCTGCCCAATCAGCATCAAAATATCCAACCACTTCTGTACTGCCATTACAACCCATCTAAACTCCTTGACCAGACGTGCCACTCAAATACCTCAGTATCCTATCAACCATCTTCCAATGATGAACCTTTGGTGCCTGCATATGCTGGCTCACTTGATTCACTGCAAAGCATATATCAGGTCTTGTAATCGTCAAGTAGATCAGCTTTCCAACCATCCTCCTATACAGCTTAGCATCCTCAAACAACTGGTTCTCTTCAACCTCCCCCTCACGCAAGACCTTATACCCCTCCTCAAGAGGTGTCTTAGCTATCTTTCCTCCAAGCACATCAGTTTCCTTTAGCATATCCATTGCATACTTCCTTTGAGACATGAACAAACCCTCCTTTGATCTGCATATCTCAATCCCCAAGAAATACTTCATCTCTCCCAAGTCTTTGATATCAAATACTGACCTGAGAAACTCTTTAGTGGCTTTAATCCCAGCCTTATCACTTCCTGTGATAATCAAATCATCCACATACACTAGAATCACAATGATCCCTGATGGTCCGACCAGTGTGAAGAGTGTGTGATCTAGTTAGACTTCCTGAACCCTCTCCCATTGAGTGTTGTACTCAGCTTCCTGTACCAGGCTCTAGGAGATTGCTTCAACCCATATATAGCTTTCTCAATCTCAAAACATTTCCTGGCTTCACTAGATGCTCAAGACAGGAGGAGGAAGCATATATACCTCATCTTCTAGCTCACCTTGCAGGAAAGCATTCTTCACATCCATCTGCCACAAATCCCACTCCAAGTTGTTGCAATGGATAACACAATTCGAATTGTGTGAAGCTTGGCCACTGGTGCAAAAGTATCAATGTAATCTTTTCCATAAGTCTGTGTAAATCCTCTGCAACCAGCCTGGTCTTGTGCCTATCTATCTCCCCATTTGCAAGATATTGATGGTGAAGATCCATCTGCTTGAAACTGCCTTCTTCCCTCTAGGTAACTCACTCTCATACCAAGTGTCATTCCTGATCATTGCATCTATTTCATCTCCTACTGAATCTCTCCAAACCTTGTGCTTCATAGCTTCTTCATAAGATCTTGGTATCTCACTCTCATCCAAGTTACACATAAACACCATGTGCTTTTCTGGATATTCTGCAAAGGAACACACGGCTTGAGAAGGATGCTCCACAGCCTGAGCATTGTAGTACACTCTCGTGTTTACCCAGTTGGAAGCATCCCTTCTTTATCCTTGTGCTTTCTCCGCAAAACCTGAACTTGTTCTTCTTCTTCTTTTTGCTTTTCTTGCTGCCACACCTTCCCTAGACTGAGCTCCCACTCTCCTCTGAACCAGTAGACTGATCCACCCTCTATCTGAACCAGTAGACTGAGCCACACT